>NC_135478.1:4097035-4257478 GCF_052094955.1 Ictidomys tridecemlineatus
TTGTAGAGCCTTAAAACAATTGGTAAAAATATAAGTTTGCTTCCATAACATCTTCAAAATAAGGATAACTAAAGTCTGTCGGGGTAGAAATCCATTTCATGTAAAATAACATTGTGTGCTTGAATGCAGCAGCTTTTCAATGTTTTAATTATTTTCCCAACTTCTTTAACATTTTGGAAGAAATTAACCATTAGAGGGAAAATACAAACATGTACCCAGGGCTCTCGTTTTTCCTTCTGCCTAAACCTCTCATGTGCTTTGGCTTGACACAGGTGGATCTTATCTGCTTAAGATTTTCATATTTAATTTACTGTCCTTTTGTTTGATCATTTATTTGAATTCATTTCTTCCTTCCTTCTTTTTTTTTTTTCTTGATACTGAGAATTAAACCTAGGCACACTTAACCACTGAGACACATCTCGGGCTCATTTTTCCTAAGTTGCTAAGGCTGGACTTGAACTTGTGATCCTTCTGCCTCAGCCTCCTGAGTTGCTGAGATCACGAGAGCAGCCACTAAGCCTGGCTTGTGATGATTCTTAGGGTCTCAGAGCCTGAGCCACCCACCGGGGGTCAGCAGTATGGAGCACAGGCACCTTCCCTGAAGGACAAGGGACATCGGATGCGCGAAGGACTCACCACGACCTTCAGGGTCTTCTTGACACCGTCGCTGATGAAGTGGTTGTACACAGCAGCCTTGACCTCCACCTCCTGCAGCCCTATGGTCAAGGGCACGATGACATAGGGCACTGGCACCGAGGACTTGGGCGGGATCGTTACAGTCTGGTAGTAGCGCTTCTTGGCGGTGGCCAGGCTGCAGAACGCTGGGTTGTGGATCAGTTCCACCCTCACCTGCCAGGGAAGGAGGTGTCAGCGCAGGTGTGCAACAGGGCGTCCCCCTCACACCCCCAGGCCTCCGGCCCCTCCCCAGGGTGCACCTTGAGACTCTCCTTCTCGCGGTAGTTGAAGAGGACAGCTCGGATCTCCACCTGCTCATTGCGCACCACAGAGTAGGGCAACCGCAGGTCGATGAAGAAGTCCTGCATCACCGTGACCTCGTAGGGGTCTGCCACGCAGATCCCTGTCCACACAGAGACAGCACCAATGTCAAGGGCACGGGATGGGCAGGGCGGGCCAACCCAAGGGAACTGTAGCTTGAACTCAAGTTGCTGCCTCTTCCATAGTCCTGGCTCTCACCCTCAGCCAGGGGAGCTGGCCCAAGCTGCACCTGACTCTGCAGAAGCCCACAGACTAAACACTGGCCAAGACATGGGTTCTAGATGGTGGAGGGGCAGGAAGTGGCCTTATCATTGATGATTTCCTTTCTCTTTGCAGTTTGACTTTTAGACGCATGTGCAGGAAGACAACCAGCCTAACTAACTGGCGGGTCTCCAAAATATATCTGCTCCTCCAACCAGGTACGCTAAAGCCTTCTGGGATCACCCAGAGCTGCGGATGTGGCTGGCTGGAGTGGGGCTGTTTTTTACTTTTATTAACTTTTATTTACACTTATTCCATCTCAACCAGATTTAAACTAAAAAGCTAATAGTTGAGGATAGATGTTGTGAATATAGAAAAGATTATAAGCTGCACAGTTTATAAGGGGGATTTTTATGAGTGAGTTAAATCTCAATTCACAAAAAAGCAATGCTAGATTCAGTGACTGGGAAATGTTTAAGTATGTTTGCAACAACTTGGGCTTGAAAAGTTGCCTATTCATCTGTGAACATCATGAAACCCAGATACAGATCGAAATATTCCCAGTGAAAATCTAGTTCTGAGCTGCTCAAGGGAAATGCACAATGGATTGTAAAGACTAGTGCAAAGAAAAGTAAACTATAGAGGGGGCGGGGGTAGGGAAATTCTCTGTTCTTTCTGCTGAGTTTTTCTGTGAACTTAAAATTCCCTTTAAAAAATGAAATTTATTTTTTAATACCAATTTTGGAGACTAAGTGTCCAGGTCTGGCCTTTGAAGCCATGCAGTAGCCAGGTCAGAGGGAAGCGGGGCCGCTCAGCCCACCGGGGGAGCCTGTTGGGACAGAAAGGTGCCCAGGGCCCCGACTCTCCCTCACCTTTCTTGTCCGACAGGCTCACAGCCAGGATCTCCCAAGTGGTGATGGTGTCTTTCAGAAAGATGTTCAGGACCTTCGTGGAGATTCTGGGTCGGGAGAAGTGGGGGCATTAGAGGATTTCCAGCAGGGAGGAGGGCGAGGCCTGGGGGACAGGGCACAGGCTGGAGGGGTGGGCACGTGGGGGTGACCTATGTTGGGATGTGGGTTCCACAGTGGCTCTAGAAGAGATGCGAGGTTGCAGGTGTGTGCAGATGGAAGGTCACCCTGGCATGGTGTGGGGAGCTGTGGCAGTGGGCAGAGGGTGACAGGGGGTGGCAGGTATGGGCAAGGGTGGGCAGGGGCACCCTGGCCATACCCGTTTTTCTCTGGTTCTTTTAACTCTTCTATGGCCCACAACCAGCTCTCTGGAAACTGGCTTCTGGAAATGATGTCTTCTTCTGGAATTATGTCCTCATCCATGTCACCTGAAGGGTGAGAGCTGGCTTAGGGCAGCCCACCTCTCACACTGTCCCCTCTGCACTGTTGGGGCTCTTAGCTCGGAAACGCACCCAGAGGCCTGCTGTGGCTCTTCATGGGCCCAGGAACAGTTACCTTTCTGAAGTACTTACTCCCTTAAAAAAATTTAAAATTCTATTTGCAAATGTGTTGCTATCACGATAAATATAACCTTGCCTTCCTCTGATTTTCAAAGAAAGGAAAACATTTGCATGGACCTCTGTAAGGATCAGGGCCCCTGCATCCATGGATCTGTTAGTTCTGAATGCCACCAGCCCTTTGGAGAGCTCCCCAGACCTTGTGGGGACCACTGAAGAAGTGGTGGCCTTGAACAACCAGCTTGACCCTCAGCAAGTAAATACAGCTGGACAGGACTAGGTTCCACCCTGGCTGGGCTTTCCTCAAACGTGATGGACAGATCTTAGTTTGGCTCCGCATCTCCATCACAGTATGCAGGTGGAATCCCACAGATTCCTGGACCCACCTGCATTCTGGACTACTCCTTCCAAGGGAAGGAAGGAAGGAAGAAAGGAAGGAAGGAAGGAAGGAGGGAGGGAGGGAGGGAAGGAAGGAAGGAAGGACCTAAACCCAAACCCAAACTAAATGATGTGCATGTGTGTAACCTGTGGACACAGAGCTGGCTACACGTTTTGTCTCATTAAAAAGGAAATGAATGCCAGGGGCGGTGGAGCACGCCTGTAATCCCAGAGGATGGCAGACTGAGTCTAACCTCAGCAAAAGCAAGGTGCTAAGCAACTCAGTGAGACTCTTTATGTAAATAAAATAAAAAATAAGGCTGGGGATGTGGCTAAGTGATCGATGCCCCTGTCTTCAATCCCTCCTCCCCCCAAAGAAAACTGACTGAAGGTCAGATGAATGGATCAAAGTTGCTTCCTAATCCGTCAGGTGGCCTGACTTGGCGCCAGGCTTTGGGTGGCAGCACAGACCAGTTTCCCTGGGTGAAGGAAACTTGGCACCCCTCTGAGCCTTCCCACTGGCACCCGGTGTGGACAGCCCCACCAGCTGGGACCTTCTCTCCTACCACTGAGGGCCTGGGCACAGTGTGTGACTGCAGACTGACTCCGCAGGACTGGGACAATCTTCCTCACCCCAGGTGGCTCCACCACTAGATGAGGTGCTGCTTCTCCTCACACCTGAGAGCCTGGCCCCTCCTGGAAGGGCCTCCTTCCTCTCCCCTCACCAGGGACCCCTCTGCCCTTAGGTGGGAGCTGGTCCTTTTCACACTCCAGAACAGGGATTTTCTGCACCTCGTGGGGATGCGTATCTCCCTCCTTAAAGACCTCCCCTCCCCCTCAGACAGGCCCTCCCCCTCCCCCTTCAGACTGGATCTCCCCCTCAAACAGGACCTCCCCCTCCCCCTCAGACAGGACCTCCCCCTCCCCCTCAGACAAGACCTCCACCTCCCACTTCAGACAGGACCTCCCCCTCAGACTAATCCTCCCCCTCCCCCTCAGACTTGCCCTCCCACTCCCCCAGACAGGACCTCCCCTCCCCCAGACAGGCCCTCCCCCACCCCTTCAGACTGGCTCTCCCCCTCCCTCAGGCAGGCAGGCTCCTGTCCCAGGGACTCACTCCTGGCCAGGCCCAGGAGGCCCTCGCGGCGGTGCTGCTGCCGCAGCTGGGTGATGTAGCTGCAGCAGTCCAGGAAGGCCTGCACGCAGGAGGCGCCCAGGGAGATGAAGCGGGCCCTGCGCTGGCAGGGGAAGCCCATGGGGTTCTCCCGCATCCCGTCCTCGCAGCACCTGCGCAGCTCCTTGGTCTTGTACTGACCCGCTGTGGGAGCACACACCTGCTCAGGCACAGCCCTGGCCAGGTGCCCCCACCCAGGAGAGCCCAGGGCAGACCCAGGAAGAAGTGCCCGGGGCCAGCCCTCCGCTCCTCCCTCTTTGGCTCCTGGAAGGTCACATTGGGGCCCAGATGGCCAGGCCCAGGGCGGGTGGTGGGGAAGGGCAGGCAGAGGGCCCCACCTTTGTCCATCCTCTTTTCCATGAGCTGCACAGAGCGACGCCGGCGGGCAGCGGGTTTGGAGCACTCCAGTTCTGAGGGGCAGGTGGACCAAGAACAGGTTGGGTAAAGCACCTACTGTGCGCCCTGGGATCACCCCTCACAACAGCCTCAAGTTGGCGTGTGGCTGTTTCCATTGGACGGATGAAGAAACTGAGGCCCAGGAGAAGCCTGTTGGCGGGGCCAGTGGAGGCGGGACTTGAACCAGGTGCCCCATTCCAGAGCCCCTCGCTGCCCCTACCTGTCCTCTGGGCTGTCTGCAGGTCTTTGTTGGTCTTAAAGGCCAGCCCTGCGTCCATGAAGACTCCAGCATAGTCCTGCCCACTGCCCGGGGTGCAGCCAATGTCTGCCTTCTCCACCACGTCCCAGATCTGCAGGGGGTGGGTGGCCAGGTAGGGACAGGCAGGACAGCATCCCCTGTTCCAGCTCCCCACGGTAAACGCAGCCCCTCCCACCCACCCCACTCCAGCCCACCCACAGCTCCATCCCCACCTATTCCTAGCCCCACTCCTCACCCCACCCCTTCACCTCCAACTCCACTTGCATTTACCTCTTCATTCTAAGCCCTGACCAGCTCACTCCTTCCTCACTCTCTAGCGTCACCCCATGCCCCAGGCTTCCACATCAGATGGCCCCAGAGTACACAGGGCCATGTCCAAACTGCATCTTACTGTGACCATCCTTAATCTGGACCTTGACCATGACCTTCCCAAGCTGGACCTTGACCATGACCCTTCCCAAGCTGGACTGCATTTCCATCTCATGACCTCATCCTTGTGTGTCCACTCTGACGTCTGGTCCACCACCCCCACCCCGTCCTTCATGCTCTCTGATCCCAGTCCTGCTCCACCCCACGCCATCCCTGTGCCTCCGTGGTCTTGGGTCAGCCTCAGCCACAGCCGCCCACCTTACTCTGAGTCAGCTTGTTCTTCTTGTTGAGCACAAACACGCCCTTGTCCACAGCCACCAGCCCCACTCGGGCCCCACGGTCACCCTCTATCTTGAGGGTCATCTGCTGCCCAGGTAAAGGCTGCCGGTCGTCCTTCCCACCACCTTTGACCACCAGCTGCAGGGAAGTGGGAGAAGCAGGAAGGAGCAGTGAGCCCTGGGAGGGCACCGAGGACGGGGAAGTCCAGGCCGGACCCAGAGGAGGAAAGGCGGAGGGTGGGGGTGGCGCGGGGATGCTCACCGTGCCCACGCACGAGTCCTTGACGTCCACCCACACAGAGTCCGCCACCACCTCCCTCTTGCCGCTGGCACCCATCAGCGTGTAATAGGCCACCAGGCGGAAGGAAGGGATGAAATCCGCAGTGATGGTCAGGGGCAGCACCACCAGGTCCTGGCCGGGCTCTCGGGCCTGGCGACCTGCCTTCAACAGCTTGCCCTTGTTCAGGATCTGGAGGACAGAAGGACAGAAGGTCAGGGCGGGAGAGGAGGGAGATCTGGGCTTGGGGAGGGATGCTGGGTGCTGGAGAAGCCGTGAGCAGGGCGTGGGGGCCCAGGGCCACAGACCAGGTAGGTGTAGTAGCGGATCTTGGCATCCTGGCCAGGGTCCACTCGCAGGTGGAAGTTGACGTTGAGGGTCTCGCCTGGCTTGAGCTCCATGCGAGACACAGAGAGGTGCAGGTAGTTGTTGGAGTTGAACAGCGTGCTGTAGGGTTGGGCCTGCATGGTCCTGACGGCCTGCCGCGCCTGGGGGATGCCCTGCTTGCTGGTGCGCACCTGGGGGAGGGGGAGAGGGATGGAGGCCAGGACCAAGGACGCCCTCAGCCTGATCTCAAGGCACAGGGTGTGTGACCTCTGATGGCGAGGAAGGCTTTGCAGATGGGGTGAAGCTAGGGATCCTGTGCGGATGTCGTCCTGGACTACCTGGGTGGACCCAGGGGTGCGGTGGGGTGAGAGGGAGAGAGAGAGAGAGGAAGAGAGGGAGGGTCCGGCAGGGAGGGGGGAGGGAGAGAGAAGGAGGGAGGGAGGGAGGGGGAGGGATAGAGAGGAGGAGAAGGAGGAAGAAGGAAAAGGAAGGAGGTGAGGCAGAGGGGGGAGAGGTGATTTCTTGGACACATGCTGCTGGCTCTGAGGTGGAGGATAGGTCAGGAACAGGGCCTGGGGGTGGGGCTCTAGACGCTGGCAGAGACAGGACAGAGCCTCAGGAGGAACCACCTGCCACACCTGGATTTGGGGACTTTGAGGTCCAGAACTGCAAATGAATAATTCTGTGTTTGGTCACTAGGCTGGGGCCTGACCACCTGCTTCAACAGCTTGCCCTCGTTCAGGATCTGGGGGACAGAAGCCACAGGCCTGTCTCAGGTGCCAGCCCCCGAGGCCTAGAAGGCAGAGGGATGGGCACAGGAGCCCTGGAGGATCACGTCCCTCTGCGGCCTGCGTGGGAGCCAGTGAGGGGCAGATATCAGGAGAGCAGGGACCCCGTGCCAGCAATGGACCCCTCCAGGGACACGGCAGAGCACTCCTGGTAGGATCTGGACTCCTCAGTGCCAGAGGCCATGTGCTCCTCTGTGGCCCCCGAGACAGCTGACCTCTGCCCCAGGAGGATCCCCCCACGCCTGCGACAGCACCCCACTTGCAAATCTTGCAAATGGCAGGGTCCTTCTGTACAAGTGCCAAGCCCTGGGGCACCCTCTCCCTGGTGGCGGGAGCCCCAGGATGGCGGGACTCACTGTGATAGTCAGTGGCTGCCGGCTGTTGGGCGTGTTGACGGTCAGCTTGGCCACGCCATCGTCTTGCGTCAGAGACTGCACATCATTGCCCTGAATCACCACGGGCACACGGCGGGCTGGAGAGCCATCAGGGTTTGTCACATACACCTGTGGACAGGGGGTGGGGGATCTGGTGACTCTGAGGGGTGCTCAGTGCTCCCCGAGTGGGCGTGGGCCCTGCCCCGGGTCTCACCATGAGGTCGAAGGGCATGGCTGGTTTGAAGTACTTGGGCGTCTTGGTGAAGTGGATCTGGTAGGGGGAGGTCACGATCTGGATCCCACTGTGCTCTGCCTCCACCATGTCGCTGCCTGAGGAGAGGGACCATGAGGGTGGCCCCTGGCTGCCCCTGGGACCAGGCCTCCTCCCTCAGACTGGGTCCCACCTCCACACGGGGCCTCCTCCCTCAGACCAGAGCCCCCTCAGATGCCCCCTCTTCTCCCTGGACCTTGCTCTCGGGCTGGGCTCCTCCCCCAGGGGGATCTGCTCTCAGCCAGACTACCTGGTGGTCCTGGGCCTCACCTGAGTGCAGGATGACAGTGACAGACACGTACAAGGACTTCCCCACCAGGGCGTCGGCTCGGGAGGGCTGCACACCATCCAGCAGCACCTGGCGGCTCAGGGTGGCCTCCCCGGTGCCATCCTCGATCTGGGGAGGGGACAAGGCTCAGCGGGGTGCCCTGGGGAGCTGCCTGAGAGGGGGCGCTGGAGGGAGGGGCGTCCAGGGGCCTCTCAGGTACCACAACGCGCTGGAGGGACTGGGGCAGTGAGATCCTCTGGTCGCCATCCTGGACCCCGAAGATGACGAAGGCGGTGCCGTCCACGTTCTTCCCATACAGGAACCTGCAGGGCCACGGCGTCAGCGCCCACTCTCGGAAGGCCACGTTGCCCTAACTGCTCACTATGGCCAAACACCCAAGTCCCCGCCCTCACCTGGCCTCACCTGGCCTCACCTGGCTCCTCACCTAGCTCCTCACCTGGCCTTTTCCTGGCCCCTTCAAGTGGCCTCACCTGGCCTCACCTGAACCTTTCTTCTGGCCTCACCTGGCCCTCACCAGGCCTCGCATCTGGCTCCTCATCTGGGTTCTTACCTGGCCCTTATCTAGCCTCTTCCCAGGCCCCCTTACCTGGCCTTCACCTACCTCCTAACCTGGACCTCACCTAGCCTCATGTGGCCCCTACCTGGCCTCACCTGGCCTTCACCTGGCTCCCCAACTGGACCTCACCTGGCCTCACCTGGCCCTCACCTGAACCCTTCTTCTGGCCTCACTTTTACCTTACCTGGCCTCTTACCAGGCTTCTCATCTGTGTCCTCATCTGTTATTCACCTGGTCCCATCCCAGGCCCTGTCACCTGGACCTCACCTGGACACTCACATGGCCTCTCACCTGGCACCTCATCTGGGTCCCCACCTGGCCTTATCCCATCCCCATCCTAGGCCCCCTCACTGGTCTTCACCTGGCTCCTCACATGGACCTCATCTGGCCTCACTTGGCCCTCACTGGGCCCCTTCAACTGGCCTCATCTGAACCTGCCCTGGCCTCACCTGGCCCTCACCTGGACCTTTCTTCTGGCCTCACTTGGCCCTCACCTGGCCTTCACGTAGCTCCTAACCTGGACCTCACCTAGCATCATGTGGCCCTTACCTGGCCTCACCTGGCCTTCACCTGGCTCCCCACCTGGACCTCACCTGGCCTCATCTGGCCCTCACCTGAACCCTTGTCCTGGCCTCACCTGGTTTTCAATTGCCCTCACTTGGACACTCAAATGGCCTCTCATCTGGCTCCTCATCTGGGTCCTCACCTGGCCATCACCCATCCCCATCCTAGGCCCCCCTCACCTGATCTTCACCTGGCTCCTCACCTGGACCTCATCTAGTCTCACCTGGCCCTCACTTGGCCCCTTCAACTGGCCTCACCTGAACCTACCCTGGCCTAATCTGGCCCTCACCTGGCCTCACCTGGCCCTCACCTGAACCCTTCACCTTGCTTCACTTGACTCCTCACCTGGCCTCACCTGAACCCTCATCTGGCTCCTCACCTGGGTCCTCACCTGGCATTCACTGGTCCCATCCCAGGCCCTGGCACCTGGCTCCTCACCTAGCCCTCTCCTGGTCTCACCTCTTGGGCCTCACCTGGCTGTGATGGTGACCTCCAGGCCATTCGGGTCATCGATGTAGTAGAATTTCTCTGCGGGCTCCACCAGGACCTCGAAGCTGGGCAGCACTAGGGTGAGAGCCGGTGTTGGCGCGGCTGGTGCAGGGCCCAGCGCTCCAGGACCCCCAGGTCCTCCCCCACTCACCGTACTCCTTCACCTCGAACTCAGCGGAGAACACCTGCTGCGGCGAATTCTCATACTGGGCCCGGATCTTCCACTGCCCCATGCTGCAGAGAGGGCGGGTGAGGGCAGCCCGGCCTCAAGCCCTGCTCCCCCTCAGGGGACTCGGGCCCCCGAACCCCCACAGAGCCCCATGTACTTGACCAGCTCTGGGATGTTCCAAGACAAGGGCACGATGCCAAACTGGTTTTGAGAAGACAGAGTGTCCCTCTTGATGGGGATGCCATCTGGGGTCTGTAAGCAGACAGGAAGGGCTGTGGCTTAAAGTGGCTCTTCTGAGGCCAGGCTCTGCCCCCAGCCTCTTTGCACCCCGTCGACAGGTGCAGGGGTTAAGGATGTGGATCCGGGTCCATCAGCCTAGGTTCAAACCCTACCATGCCATTTACAAATCGTGTGACCTCGGGCAAGTTACTTAACCTCTCTGTGCTCCATGAGCACATGCAGCAAAGGGAGACCATAAAGGCTCCCAGCTCGCTGGCTTGGGTTGTCCTTCACATAAGCAGGGCATTGATAAGGATCAGTGCCTCTCTGAATGCAGCTAACACTAGCATCTTCTGCCCACTCGTATGCTAGACCGGCACTGAGCCTTGTCTGTGAACACATAAGAACAGCAAGTTCATGGGTTCCACTGCCAGCAGCTAACCTTCAGGTGACAGACCTCAAAGCCTGCTTTTCTGGGATTGGAATGCGGGCAATTCTGTGGATGAGGTTCTCTGTTGCATGGGAGCTGAGGCACCAGCACTTAGAGGAGGAGATGCATGGACTCTGTCCCTGGCTGACCGCCTTGATCCTCTACCCAGTCACAGGGCCTTTGCACTCACCACCACCTTGCATGATTTCTGTCCCTCCTCATGACAATCGCTGAGGGCAAGACCCCCTTCCTCACCCTGCTCTCCTTCCTGCCCCCCTCCTTCTTCCGTTATGTTTTTATTCCACCCAGGTAGGTGCCAAGGACTGAGCTGAGTTCAGGTGTTGAGACCCTGAACACTCAGAGAAAAGTCCCTTCCCCTGTGAACTTGGATTCAATGGAGGGTGGAGGGGATTAAGAAAGGAACAGACCATACCACACATGGGTTCTGAGTGTGTGTGTGTGTGTGTGTGTGTGTGTGTGTTGGTGCCTGCAGTGGGGATGTGCAACTCTATGGGGTGCTCAGGGAAGCCTCACTGTAAAATCGGGACAAGGGTGACAATTGAGCAGAAAATTTAAACAGGCAAGAGAGTGAGCTCCATGGCTTTTCAAAGAAAAGGTCTGTATATACTTATGTTTTAAAGCTTTAACTGTCTGTGCAAAGACCCTGGGGCAGGACTGAGCACAGCAAGGATGGCAGGGGAGAGAGGACGAGGGGAGGCAGGGAGAGAATGGAGAAAGCTGTGTGGGCTGCAGGAAGGACCTAGACTTTTATCCCAAGGGAGGTGGGAGCCATGGGAGGCTGTGGGCAGAGGAGGAAGAGACCCTCACTGGGGTCTCAGAATGTTTGGGAGCATGTGCTGCCCTGTGGGTCCCCCTGGACCTCTGCCATCTCCAGACGTCTCTCTGCATTGATGTCTCTGCATGTCTCTTTGTCTCTGGGACCCCCTGCCCAGGGTCTCTGTCCTGTGTGACTGGCGCCTGGCTTTCTGTACCTCAATGCTGACGACGATGGTCCGGCCCACTGGCAGCAGCTTGTGGTCCACAGTGAAGATCCGGTAGAGGACTGGAAGGCCGTGGGAGAGACAGAGGAGCCCATGAGACCTCCCCCACACCCTGGGGCCTGGCCCTCCCCAGCCAGCCCAGCCCCGTACCCGTGGAGCCGGGAGTGTAGATGGTCTTGTCTGTCTGGATGAAGAGGTACCCGCTCTGAAGGCTGACCAGCACCACCTTCTCCACCATCGTGGCCCCGAAGTTCGCCAGGACAGTCACAAACTTGTGGCCCTTTTCCGACCTGAACTCCTTGCTGGCTGGGATCTAGGCATGTGCCAGGGCATTGTTAGGGGTCTGCTCCAGGGTCCCAGGCCCTGTGTCCAGATTCTGGGCCCTTGGGGGGGCTGTCACCTGCTGCTCTTCATAAGGGAACCTGCCCATCATCTTACTTTGCCTGTGTTGTGCAGGTTGGGAGAGGGCAGAGACACCAGGGGCAGGAGCCAAGGGGGATCAGAGAGTGGACTGAGGGTGGGCTCAGAAGAATGACCGGGGGGGGGGGGGGACTCAAAGGGAAAGGGACTCAGAAAAGGGGCTTCGACTCAGGAGAGGAAATTAAAAGGGAATGAAACCTAGGGAAAGGACTGAGAATAGGGAGGAGACTCTCAGGAAGAGACTCAGAGGGGAGAAGTTCCAAAGGGGAGGAGACTCAGAGAGGGGAGGGGCCCAGGGGGTATGAGACTCAGAGAAGGGTGGGGCTCAGGGGGAGGAGACTCAGAGAGGGGAGGGGCTCAGGGGGAGGAGACTCAGAGAGGGGAGGGGCTCAGAGGGAGGAGACTCAAAGAAGGGTGGGGCTCAGAGGGGAGGAGACTCAGAGAGGGGAGGGGCTCAGAGGGGAGGAGACTCAGAGAGGGGAGGGGCTCAGAGGGGAGGAGACTCAGAGAGGGGAGGGGCTCAGAGGGAGGAGACTCAGAGAAGGGTGAAGCTCAGAGGGGAGGAGACTCAGAGAAGGCGGGGCTCAGAGGGGAGGAGACTCAGAGAGGGGAGGGGCTCAGAGGGGAGGAGACGCAGAGATGGGAGGGGCTCAGAGGGGAGGAGACTGAGAGAGGGGAGGGGCTCAGAGGGGAGGAGACTCAGATGGTGGAGGCTGGAAGGGGAGTAAGCTCAAGGGGGTAGGGGCTCTCAAGTGGAGGGGATAGAGAGGGAGGGGCTCAGTAGGGGAGCAGCAGACTCACATGGTGGAGTTTAGAGGGGGAGTACACCCAGAGGAGGGGCGGCACTCAGAAGAGGGGAAACTCAGAAGAGACAGGGCCTGAGAGGGAAGACGCCCAAGGACATGGTTCAGAGGGACAGACCACAAAGAGTGCGAGGGACTGTGGAGGTCGGCTGGGCTGCTTCCAGTCTGCGCCCACCTTGATGGTGACGTTGCCCAGGTGTCCAGTGGCACCACTCAGTACCGTCTTCTCACTGGACAGCACTTGCTTCTTGGCTGGAAAGTCGTGGACCGTGACTGTGACAGGAACGTCCCCTTCAACTTCGTGGGCCTCCAGAACTATGTTTTCCTCATTCTCCAGCCGCAGGATGTTGGGGGTGATCATGGAGTACCTGTCCAGTGGCGCACAGAGCTGTATTCCCAGGGACAGGAGACTCCAGCCCTAGCCTGGTCAGTGCCTGGATGCTCCTCTCTTCCCTAGCACTTTGCCTCAGACCCTGAAGGGAATCCAGTGACAGCCTGGGACACCTGCCAGCCTCAGGTCCTGGCTATGCCTTCCTCTCTGGCACCGTCACCTCCCTATCCCCATGGGCAGGACGGCAGTCACCATGACCTCCCACCCCCTCAGCCAGGTGTACCTGGATTTGAAAGCTTGAACATCTAGGGCTGCAGTTTCCCACCAACCCCTGATCCTCAGAAACAAACCCAGCAACCCTCTTAAGTCTCTAGACTTCCAAACCACAATTGCCTAAACCCATATACCCTCAACCTCTAAACCTCAAGTCCTAGAATACTCCAAACCCAAACTTAAGCCTCTGACACCACGGTCTTATTAATACAACCAGATCCACACACTCCCAACCCTGCATAAACCCAAAGGACCAAATCACTGAGCCTCTAAATGCTGAAACTCATGATTTCTGAACTGTTTGGACTTGTTAACCTCCAGTTTACTCCAACTTACGATCGCTAAACACACAGACCCTCCATCCTAAACCTCCAGACACTCAGTTCCAAAAATGTGCAAACTCCAATTCCCCTGTGCCTAGATTCCACAGAAACCCAGCCCACAAACACCCCAGCCAGGCAGCCCAAATTCTCATGTCCTACCACCAACCTGAAATCCACAGACACCCATGTGCATCTGGATTCTACAAGGACCTGAAGCCCAAATGCTTGCTCCTACCTGGGCCTGGCTACTCACATGGGGTCCCCCAGGGCCAGGGGGAGGCTGGCCAGCAGCAGCAACAGCAGCCTGGGACCTGAGGCAGGTCCCATGGTGCAGGGAGAGTGGAGGCAGAGGGACAGAGGAGAGGGAGAGGACGGGGAGGAGTGAGCAGAGCCGCTGGGAGCTCCTTTTATCCACTGGGCCTCTCCCCCACTCAGCCCTTCCTTCCCCTGTGGTCTTGCCCCTCCCAGGGGCTGCCCCAGATTGCTCAATACATTTCCTGAGGGTTTCAAGCCCTGTTGGCAGCAAGTCCAGGGGTTAGTAACCTGAGGGCACATCCCCCTTTAACAGCAAAGTCCTGTCCCCTGTCCTTGGCAATCACAGGGTCAAGGCCAGCTGGCCAGCCAGGATTGCTCCCCATTATGCCCAGTCTGTGGTGGAGAACACTAGGGTCTGGAGGGTCCTCTATCCCAGATATTGGAGCCTCATTCGTAGCCCATGTCTGGCCATGCATTTATTTGTGAAATTTTTAAGAGAAGGGAGTCTCCTCTAATGCTTGGGCTGGCCCTGGAGTCTTGAGCTGAAATGATCCTCTTTCCTTGGGTCTCCAAGTAGCTGGGAGAAGTGTACACCACTGCTCACCATTCACACTTTTATTAATCAAACCTGTCCTATGAGTCCATCTATATGCTGAGATCTGGAACCTTACTTCCGGAGACTTTCATGCTGAGAGGAGGAGTGGTGGAAGGGACGGAGCTCAGCACCCACACTCGCAGCCCCATGAATGTTTTCGTCAGCAGAAAAAATCTCTGCTCCTTGGGGGATCAGGGAAGGCTTTGGAAGAAGAGGCCTTTCAGGTGGGCTCTGAAGTATGCCCAGGGACTCACTATCCTGGTGAGCTTGTTTTATAGGGAGAGGGGAGCCTGGAGCTCCCTTCACCTGACCTTGGCCGATTGCCCGAGTGACTATTTTTAAACAATCATCAAGGAGGAAAGTCTTCATTTCTACTTTTTAAACCTGTCTTATTTCAACATTGTTTTTTAGGATATTGTTATTTGAAGCTGTACTTATTTGCTTTTTTGTGTAGGTAATTCATGCATCCACGTGGTTCAACAGCTAAAAGGTACCACAGGGTGTCAAAGGGAAGGTCATCTTCCACCCTCGATTCTTAAAACTAATCTGAACACATTCTGCATACCATTCTTCTCTCCTCCCGGGTCGCCTTGCTTTTTCATGAACACTATACTCTAGAGATCATTTCACACTGGTGCTCAGAGAGCTTCCTCATTCTTACAGGAAACTACTTCCTATCCCACTGTGTGGAAGAATCCAGGGTCCTCTTGAGGGGCACACAGACTTCTGTGGTTGCAGATCACACTCTCGCAGTGAGCCGTCTTGACCTGCTCCCTTTCCTAGCTTTGAGCTTCCTAGCTGTGGTCTTTGGGCCAG
Organism: Ictidomys tridecemlineatus; assembly: GCF_052094955.1. Taxonomy (NCBI): domain Eukaryota; kingdom Metazoa; phylum Chordata; class Mammalia; order Rodentia; family Sciuridae; genus Ictidomys; species Ictidomys tridecemlineatus. Next base: position 4,112,122 of record NC_135478.1, read on the forward strand.
CTCCTGATAAGCATTCTGAGCCTCTGCCTCCTCCTGCAGATGAGTTGTTTTGCAACTACAGGAGAAGGTGCTGGGGCCACATGTACATGCCCGCTGACATTGCTAGATACCGCCAAGTTCCGCTTCCTGGGAGCTGTAGTGATTTACCCACTCCTCAGCTTGCATGAAATGCATTGCCAATTTCCCCAGGGCCTGGACCCCAGAGCATGTGGGCAGGCTTTTGGATTCTTGCAACCTGGGTACAAACTGGAAGCTCAGTGTCATTGACATTTGCATACCTCTGATGCTCAGAGGTGTTGTCCCCTGATCACAGGAGGTAAAGGGTTAATGGGAATGGTGTGAGGGTGGGGGTCTTGGTCCCTGGAAAGGTGGTTTCCAAACCCCACTGAAAAGGTTAAAGGGGAGTTTGCTCTGATTTCCTGTAAACCACACCCTGTCCCTGGCTGTGCCAGGGTGGGGGAGGCCTGGAGGTTTAGAGCAAACCTGGCTTCTGTCCCTTTGATTGCAAAACCTCTCAGGGAGACAGAAGATGAAAACGCTTGCTCAAACTGATCCCCAGTGGCCCCCATGACTTCCCCACTCCTTCCCCCCATCAGCCACCCTATTTCCTGGTTTCGTGATGGCCCTAAACACGGGGACTGGGGCACTGGTAATGCTGATGAGGGACTCCTGTCCTGCTGCAAGGATTGCTTTCTTCTTCTGCAGCCTCAGTTAAGCCATCTGAACAGTGGCCCACAGGACAGTGCTGCTATGTGCCCTTGGGAGGGGCCCAATGCCTAGAAGTCTCCTGGCTGGGAGGGGAGGATCAATACAGGGCCGCCACCCTTCAGGCTCCTGGTGCTGGGGATCTGGAGGGCTCCAGACCTGGTGACCACAGGCAAGGGGGCTGGAAGGGGAGCCAGAGGCCTGGAGAGGACCAGGCCCCCTGGGAGGAAGGGGAATTCCTGGGCCTCGTGGCCTTTCTCGGGATGTGCACACATTGTGTCCAGAGGCTTGGGAGGGAAATGGTGGACAAGATGAGCCAGCAAGGGAGGGGCGGGGGTTCCCAGTGGAGGCCCAGGCAGCCCAGCATTCTGTATCTGGGCGGGGCCAGGCTGCTGGCTGACAGGTAATGGGGCATCTGAATGGCCTTACTCTGAGCAGGTGTGGTAGGCCCGTACCCTTAGGTCCCACATGCAGGCATTCAAGCAACCTGCAAGTATTTGGGGAAGAAATGGCATCTTTTCTGAACATGCACAGAATTTTTTTCTGGACATTGTTCCGACTTGGTCCAGTGTAGTGCTGTGGCCACCGAGTTGCACTGTGTTGGTGTCACCCGTCTGTGAAGTCTATAAGAGGCTATGAATACTGCAGCATTTGACGTAGGGGACTTGGCCATACTCCGATTTGGCACCCCTGGGTGTCCCATAGGAACCAGGCCCCTGAGACTGCTTATTATTTTCCTGACGTTGAGATTTAACTGGATGTCCTGTGTTTGATCTAGCACCCCCAGATGGGGTGCAAGGAGGGGGGTAAGGATTTAAGGGTGGGTCCCAGGCGCCCCACTGCACACCTGCCTGGGTTGGCTGCTGCCTGGTACACCCTGCCCCCATTCTTTCCTCTGAGGACTGGCCAGCTTTTGTTTTCCCAGAATCTCCCTCCAGGACCCATGACAGGCCATCCCCTTCTCCCTCCTCATTATTCATTAACCCACAGGTGACCTTGACCTGGCTGAATCAACCAACAGCCCCGTGTGTACACTCCGTAGCCAACCCCCACCCCGGGAGGACGCAGGGAAGGGAGGTTTGGGTCCCAGCTCTGCAGGCACCTCCCATCCCAGCCTCAGTGCTGACTCTGTCACAGGAAGAGGAGCAGGCAGGACCCCACCTGCTGGTGAGAATGCAGGACACATGATAAAGACAGCACCTGGTTTGGTGCCCTAAGCATCATGTTTGTTGAGCCAGTTTGTATTTTTACTGACCCCTACTTCTTCTCCCCCTTGCCTAACTTCGGTGACAGCCAGCAGACCCCCAAGCCAGTCCTCCTTTCCTCTCCCTGGATCTGGATGCTGGCAAGCCCCTGGGTCCCTCCCAGGCTGCCTTTCCTCTCCTCCCCATGGCCTCTGCTCCCGCCTGGTCCAGCCTCTCCCGTCCAGCTTGTCTTCTCCACAGTGGCTGGGGACTCTTTGTAAAATCCATTCCTTCAACAAAATGATAAAATGGAAAATTCCAGAAATAGCTGGCTACAGTGGTATATATTTGTAGTCCCAGCTGCTCAGGAAGCTGAGGCAGGAGAATTGCTTGAGCCCAGAAGTTTGAGGCCCTACCTGCCTGCCCTTCCCCAAGCCCGGGCAGGCACTGGGTTTGTCTGTATGGACATTTCACAGAGATGGAAACAGCCGGCGGCTTCGTGTCAGGGTTATTTCATGAGCTGCTGTGGCCGAGGCTCCTCTGCAGTGCAGCATGGATCACGCCTCATGGCTCCATTCCCTTAGGGCAGAATGATATTCTGTCATGAGGATGAACCGAGTTTTGTATGGGCATTCCCCCATGGAGGGACACGTTTCCCCTTGGGGACTGTGACTAATGCTGTTGGGAACAGAGGTGCTGGTCCAAGGACCAGTTCTCAATGTATTTACCAGGAGTGGAATTGCTGCTGGGATGGTGTTCTGGGGATGGAACCTAAGGCCTCGTGCATGCTAGGCAAACGTTGTGGCTTGGATATGAAGTGTCCCCCAAAAGCTCACATGTGAGACAGTGCAAGAAGGCTCAGAGGAGAAATGACGGGATTGCGAGAGTCTTGACCCAGTCAGTGAATTGATCCCTGATGGGACTAACTGAGTGACAACTCGAGGCGAGTCAGGTGTGGCTGGAGGAAGTGGCTCCTTGGGGGCGTGGCTTTGCGGTGTATATTTTGTATCTGGAGCTGGAATCAATCTCTCTCTCTCTCTCTCTCTCTCTCTCTCTCTCTCTCTCTCTCTCTCTCTGTTTCATGATCACTGTGATGGGAGCTGCTTCCCTCTGCCACACTCTTCCACCATGATACTCTGCCTCACCTCAGGTCCTTGAGGAATGTAGAGGCATTTTTCTGGACTAAGAATTCTGAAACCTTGAGCTCTCAAATAACTTTTCCGCCCTACAATATTGCTGGTCAGATCCTTTAGTCACAGCAGTGAAGAGAGCCGACTAAAGAGCAACCCACCTACCACTGAGCCACACCCAGCCCTTTGTATTCTATTTTGAGACAAGGTCTCACTAAGTTACCCAGGACGGCCTCAAACTTGAAGTCCTCCCCTGCCTAAAATGTTCCAGTGACTTCCCACTGAGCTGACAGGGTGGGCAAATTACAGCTCATGGGTCAAAGCCAGCTGGTCCTGTTTCTGAGCAGCCCTGGACAGAGCTCCAGGTGGCTGCTATGATGGTGAGATTGGAGACCCTGCTGGGGTGGCGGCCTCTGCCTCTGTCCACCCCAGCCCACCTCCCTGGCTAGCTGATGGCTGCCACCAGGCCACCCTCCAAAACATGTTCATCACCACCTCCAAGTTGGAGCCTCCCTTCAGCCACTGCTGGGCGCTGATGGGTGTGACCTCCCTTGGGAGGCAGCAGCTCACATGCTGCCTGGCCTCTGGACGGCCACTGCAGAGGACAGCCAGGCCCTGCCCAAACACTTTGCTGGGACTTGGTTGTTGCTGGAGCAGAGAAGGAAGCTGCATTGAGGGCCAACTTGAAGCTCCCAAACTTCCTGCATTTCAAGTGACCCTTGGACATGTCACTCTGGCCAGAGGATGACTCCAGAGTCAGCACCCAGTGCACCCAGCCCTCTGGGCGCCTCTCGCCTGGGGTGGCAAGTCTGAAGTCCCCTCCCTGGTTTTTGTCATAGGCTCAAATTTACCTCTTCACCGCCCCCTCCCCGGCCTTAAAATAGTTACTCTCTGGCTCTTATTAGGCAAACCTTGCTTTCTCTGTCCTTTATAGATCCTTGTGGTCTCTACCTGGGGCTTTCTTGGTTCTCTGGCTCATGCCTTTTGGGTCACTCTGCCCAGGCATCTCCAAGAGGGAAACAATCTTCCCTGGATGCCTCGAGACAAGTTCCTCCTCCTCATCTGGCCAGGGACCCCCCTTCACAGAGCCTCTGGCATTTGGGGGCACTAGGAAGTGCCTAGGGCTGTGAGGTGGTATCCCCCATATTCCTGGATTGGGAGGCAGGGCCTTCCTGGACTTGGAGTTCTTAGGGGGAGGGGAGTACCCTCTATGGTGGTTTGAGAACGGCATTCATTAGCCCAATGTCTCCCTCTATGGCATCGTGGGCAAATACCCAGTATTCTACCCCTTTGATATCTAGTTTTGTTAAACCCTTCTCCTATGGGGCAATTCCTTTTAAATGTCCTGTTTGCTCACAATTGTAGCATGTTTTTGGCCTGGCATCTAAAGCCTGTTTTACTGCAGCTGCCAAGACTTGCCCTTGTTCATTAATGTCTCTACATAATTTAATATATGTGTTTAAATCTTCATGTTTCCATGGTCTAATGACCTCTCTGCACCAACGATTTGCTTGCTCATAAGCCAGTTGTTTTATTAATGGCACTTCTTGTTCTGTATTCCCCAAAACTCTGGTAGCTGTTTGAATAAGCCTATCTACAAATTCAGCGTAAGGTTCATTAGCTCCTTGTATTACCTTACATAATTGACATTGTAAACCTCCATGTCCTTGTAAAGTCTTCCATGCCCTAACCGCATCTGCAGCAATTTGTGAGTATATGGCAAGATCATATGCAATTTGTTGCTGCTGATCCTCATAAGGTCCCTTTCCTAACAACATATCTAGATTTCTCTGAGGATAACCAGCTGCTGCATTTCGCCTAGCCATCTCCCTGCAAAATTCCTCATTGGCAACCTTCCATAACAGGTATTGTCCTCCATTTAGCACAGCTTTACACAAACTAGTCCAATCTGCTGGCGTCATGTTCAAATTGTTAATGGATTCCACCATGCTTACAGTGAAGGGTGCTTGAGGACCTTAGGTTGTTACAGCCTCTTTTAGCTACTTCACTGTTTTGAAATCTAAAGCATGGTGAATTCGCTGCCTTTCCTGCCTGCTCAAATACAGGACATGCTAATATTTGAGGTCTTGTCTCCGGATCCCATCTAACAACTATGGGGTTTGGGAGCCTCCCAGCATATGGAGTTGGCGATGTTGGTTGGACACTTACGTCCTCTGGTGATAGAAAGGTGTTAGTAGCAGTCTCTTGTAACTTTTCCCCTGATGGCTTTTTCTGCTCTAAACTTCCTTCCTCTGCCTGACTAGCTCGAGAGACCTTCTCTTTTACTTGAATCTTTTCCTCTGTCTGACTAGATCGAGAGACCTTCTCTTTTACTTGAATCAATATGTCTTCTCCTTCCTCTACCATTGTCTGAACTGAAGGCTTTGGACTAGGCAACCAAGATACCAACGCCCACAATGGCAATGTGCCAACTGGCAGAGTCCCTGGGCTTTTCTTTTTAAATCTTCAACATGATGGTTCCATTGTGATACATTTAACAACTCCTCCTTAAAAAGCCACGGGCTATGGGGCTGGGGATGTGGCTCAAGCGGTAGTGCGCTCGCCTGGCATGCGTGCGGCCCGGGTTCGATCCTCAGCACCACATACCAACAAAGATGTTGTGTCCGCCAAGAACTAAAAAATAAATATTAAAAAAAAAAGCCATGGGCTACATTTTTGTATTGTATCAACATATGCCCTGACTGCTCTTGATTTTACTGGGACGCCTCCTTCCTCTAACAATTTATTAACACTCTTTCGGTTTGATTTTTAATAATTTCTGATCCCAAATCGCTACTATAATACAACCCAACAAGACGACGCCAAGCAAAACCAAAACAGAATGAAACAAAAATGGAACAACAAAGAATCATTCTATCCTCCTGATGTGTGCATCCGCCCTTTCTCCCTATCTGTTCCTCAGACGCAAATAGTTGTTCCTCAGATGTGAGCGGTTTTTCTTCCCTCTACTCATCTCCAGGGACAGGCAACTTAAAACAAAAGCGAAACAAAACGAAAAAAAAGAATCTTAAAATGGCTCCCCATCCTCTCGCCCTGCCCTCAGGGGCGAGCAGTTTACCTTATCACTTACCCTCAGTCGCTCCGTGGGGCCCACCAAATGCCGCAGTCTGGCTGGGCACAATTCACAAGCCACTTATCAAGAAGAAATGAACTTTATTTTTAGAACACAAGGTCCACATGAGGTGAACCACAGGAGACCTTCAGGAATCCCTCAGAGCACAACTGCCGCCAGGGCTGCCTAGGAGCCTCTCAACCCCCGCCCAACTCCTCCTGCTCTTGAGGCTGATTGGCTGGGTCATGAGGGCGGAGCCAAAAGAGTCCCCCAATGAGCAGCTCTGTAGTCTGAAAGGGCGGGGAAACAGCCCAATGAGCATCACTGCAGAGGAGCCAATCAGCTAGCAGCTAGAAGTTTGCTGGGGCCACTGTGAGCCAATCAGCTGGAAGTTTGCTGGGGGGCTGTGAGCCAATCAGCTGGAAGTTTGCTGGGGGCTGTGAGCCAATCAGCTGGAAGTTTGCTGGGGCCCCTTGGCTGTGGCTCTTACCAGTTGTACACCCTTCTTACCAGAGCAAAGGGACTTCCCCAGGTGACCTCAACCCTGGCTGGATGCCAGGATCCCACCCATGCACAGGCCCTTCCCAGAATTGAGATTTCAAGGGACTAGATGTGCACTTTGAAGAGGCACTTGCCATAGAAACACCCCCACCCCCACCCTCACCCTGCCGCACTGTGGCTGCTGCTCCCAACAGCACTGGTGAGGCCATGACCTCAGCGGGCCCAAGGTCCCTCCCCCTTGCTGACTCATGTCTTCCCCTCTCCAGTCAGAAATACCTCCAAGGCCACCCACCTGCCAGCAGCCCCTGACCGCCCCCTCTGGGCACAACCGCCTGCGCATCTCCCCTTGGAGCAGTCACTAGTCAGTTCTGGCCCTTTACTAAGTGGGGACCAAGAGGGTGGGGTGAGCCAGGAGCAGGGCCAATGGCAGCCCTGTGAGACCTGCAGATGAAGGGCAGACACAAAGGAGACAGGTGAGCTCGAGGGCAAGGTGCAGGTGGGGATGAGGGGACAGGCAGAGCAGGCCTGTGGTGCTGGGCAGAACAGGTGAAGCTCAGGGGAAAGGGCTCCTAAAAGGTAAATGTGACCGAGAATGTGGGTGAGGACGTTGGAAAGAGCCCAGAGAAGAGATCCAGAGAGGCTGAGGGTGAGGACCCAGAGGGCCATGCAGAACACAGACGCCTGCAAAGGTGATGCAGGCAGCAATACAGGTGGACAAGAGATGAGTGTTGTTAAGGTAAGGTACAGGTGAGCTCAGGTGAAGATGTTCAGGCCAGGCCAGGTGAGGACAAACAAAATGCAGGTAGCTATGGCTGAGGGTGCAGAGGAGAGCACAGGTGGGGGTTCAGCAGGGAGCACTGGTCAGATTCAGTGAGGACAGAGGTAAGCAAGCAGGTGAGAACTGGGTGCAGAGGCGGGGGCTGCTGGCGGGAAGGGGGTGAGCATTCAGGTGAGGACGCAGCTGGAGGGCAGGTGAGTTAGGGCTTACTTCAGACGAGGTGCAGGGCAGGCTGCGGGGTGGCAGGAGACCCCTGGAGGGAAGGAGGTGGGGAACAGGGGAGAGGCAGGTGCCCCTTTCCTCTCACAAAAGACTCCAGATTCGGGGAGATGTGGAGTACAACCGAAGCTTTATTGGAGGGGTGCGGTGGTGGTCAGTTGGGGCAGCCAAAGACCACCATGCTCTCGGCGAAGGCGCCCAGGTCCTGGCACTGTTTCTGGTTCTCCTCGTCCTGGCATTCTTCTGCCTCTGGCCAAATCTCCACCCAGGTGTCCTTGCCAATGATGTAACGGATGCTGGGGGGGGGACAACAGGTCAGGCGGGGGCGGGCCCGGAGCAGGGTGGGGCAGGCCCAGAGGGGGCGGGGCGGGGCGGCGGCGGGGCAGGGCAGACACACGCGCAGGCGCAGGATACCCACTTGGGTTTTTCTCCCCAGAGGTCAGAGGAGAGACCCCACACGAGGTAGTGCTTGCCGTCCTGCAGCTTCAGCGCCTCTCTGCACTTGACGTGGCTGATGAACCTGCGCTCCTGCCCAGCCTGCACCTCATCGGAGCCTGGAGGGGAGTGAGCACCAAGCTGAGCCCTGGGAAGGGGAGGGAGGAAGGAGGGGTGCAGGCAGAGAGATGGGGCGCTGGGTCTGACCTGACTTGATGGTCTGCTCCACGACCATGACGTACTCGTCGAAGTCCTCCGACAGCTCTGACCTGACCAGCCGGGTCTTGTACACTGTGGAGGAGGCGGGGCAGCGTGGGTCCTGGGTAGGTTGCCCGGGGGGTGGGGGACACCCTCACCTGCATGGGCCCCTGGGCGTATGTGGCTCCCTCCCCACCCCACGCGGAGCCCGAGGGGTCTCAGCCAGGCAAGCTGCAGGGCACCCTCCTAGGAACACACACCACCACACGTGGTCACTTGGTCACCATCCCACAGTCATGCTCAGAGGCATGTAGGCAATTCCAGCCGCCCACAAGTAGAGTCACACTCAGAAGTTCGGCTGCGCTGATGCACGGCCGTCCACAGCACTGTCCTGTCCAACCATGGCTATGTGCGACTCCCTCTCACACCCCCCCCCACAAGCATGCACGCAGCTGTAGCCGCCCAAGACCCCAGCCACGCACAGAACTCCAGCTTCTCCAGTTACTGTCGTTCACAACCAAAGCCTCATACAACACAAACCTCAAGTCACCCACAACTAGTCACATACACAATGACCAATGACTCCCTTCCAAGTCATCCATGGCCACTGTCCCAGGCAGCCACACAGAGTGCAGCCACCTGCAACTACAGGTATACATGCCCCTAAAGCTGCTCCCATCCACAGCCCTCTCCAACCACAGCCTCACACACCACCTGATGCAGCGCAGCCCCGCAGACACGTCCACCACAGCAGTATCCACTCAGGCCCAGCTTCCTCCCAAGTCCACCATGGTAACCATGGTTCCCCACAAGGCTTGTCCTTCCTAACACATACTCACACACTAGTCACCACAGCCTACAGGCGCAGGGCCTGACATGCACATCGCCATCCTCGTGCACCCTCACATGCACCCTCACATGCACCCTCACGTGTGTACACACACACACACACACACACCCCACCCCCACTCACCATAGTCCACCCCGGGCTCACAGGCCTTGTCCAGCCGGTCATTCAGCGTGACCTCCTCCTCCTGCTGCATGAAGCAGTTCTCTGTGGGGTGGGGGTGGAGACTCTGTGTGAGCCCCACTCCTCACCCAGGGCTCACTGCCCATGGGTGTGGCTGGCCCCAGGGCCTATCCTTCTTGGTGACCCCAGAGCATGGCTTCAGGGCTCCCAGGGTCCCCCTAAGGGTGGGTGTCTCAGGGTGGCTCCGGTGCCCACCCTCAGCACAGCGGCACAGGTCCTTGTGGCACAGCTTGCTCAGCATTCCGTCCTCCTTGTCTGGGTGGTAGAACTGGGTGCACGTCTCCTCTGTGGGCAGAGTGATGGGGAGGGCTCAGAGGCCTGGCCCTACACCCCAGAGACCAAGCCTGGCAGACTCAGATTCCCAGTGCCCAAGTGCCCAGGGCCTGCACATGCCAGGTCCCCAACCCTCTATTCCTGAGACTCTTCTGATCCTTGGGACCCTTGGCCCTGGGAACTTCAAATCTCCAACCCAAAAATCCTTGGGATCCTCACTTTTCCAACCCTCAGATCCCTAGGTCTCAGATTCTTGGGACTCTCAGAATCTTGACTCCTGGGTTGTTGGGACCCTCCTCTCCCCGACAGCTCATGCATCTATGGGACCCTCAGACCTACATCTTTCTGTTGGAGGACTTGAGCCCCTTAGAACCCCAACTCACAGGTCCCCAGGACCCTGAGACCCCCGGAGCCCGCAGTCTCCAGACCCTCAGGTCCCTGGAACCTGAGAGCCAGGCCCAGCGTGGCTGCTCACCCAGGTTGTAATAGGAGTAGACCTTGACAGAGCCCGGCTGGATGAGCCCCACGTTGAAGTACTGGTGAATTTTGAAGGACAGACATTCTTCCTCGCTGTGTGAGATCTGAGGGGAAGGAGGTGAGGATGGTCAGTGTGAGGGGAAGGACTTATGTGATGGATCACTGATCCCCCAGGGATAGGGGCTTCCCATTCCCACCCAGCATCATGGGAACTTGTTGAATTTTAGGAAACACTTCCCCAAGAGCAAGAAAGGAACTGTGTGAACTTGAACTATGGTCAAGGTCATGACGATCTCAGATTCTGCATGGGTTCATGCAGGATGCCCTGGAGGGGGTGCAGGCAGAGCCGAGGTGGAGTAATGGAGGCATCATAAGGAGTAGGGGCAGTGGGGAGGAGGAGGAGGCTGGGCCGAGCAGCAGGCCCATTCTCTTTTCTCTCACTGCCCACTTGCAGTTAGGTCTGAATAGGAGTCAGAGCTCTGCTGATTGGTTGCTGACATGCCTGCTGTGATTGGGAAGTGGCTTTCCCCCTCCCAAACTCATGTGGGGACACAGTTCCCCAGTGTAAGGGCATTGAGGTGCAGGGCCTTTAAGGGAGATAATTAGGTCACAGGGCAGGACCTTTGGAAGGGATCAGTGCTCATCTTGCAGGAGTGGGCCAGGTCTCCTGGGCTTGGTTGGTCACCACGACAGTGGGGTATGATCCAGGGAGTGTGGTTTTCTGGACTTGCTCTCTAGGCTCCATTCCCACCATGTAACCTTTCTCCTGTACCTGCTCCCAGCATGACAGCTGAGGGTCCTTCTCAGATGCTAAACAGTTGAGGCCACCCAATCCTGGATTTTCAGCCTCTGACACCGTGTGTTCAGTAAGTTCTTTTCTTCATAAATCACCAGGTATTTTGTTACATCATGAAATGATTTAAGAAAGAACCCACAAAGGCATCCCATGTATCATTGTCTTTTCTAGAAAAAAAAATGGATTCTGCAAAGGATTCCAATACCCTAGGAATTAATGGCCACAAGGTAGATGGTGCTTGGATCCCTGAGTGACTGTGTGGAGCAGAGGACCCCTTCCTTGCCGCCCATACCAATTGGGCTTTATTATTTATTTATGTATTTATTTTGAAATACTATGTTGCCTATGTTGGACTTCAACTGCTGGGCTCAAGGGACTCTTCTGCCTCCATCTACTGAATATATGGGACTACAGGTACACACCACGATGCCTGGTGCCAAAGGAACTTAATAAGAGTGAGAAATACAACTCTCTTGTGTACTCTTAAGGGTTTTGTTGTAGCTACTAATTTTCCTTAAGAAGCTGAATGTGGGGTTGGGGAGCTCTGGAGATACTGGGAGTTAGCAGGTAGGATATGGAGATAGGAGAATGGGAATAAACAGGAAGGGGAGAGGGAAAAGCCAAAAACATGGCAGTGATGGTGAGAGCAAAAGAATTTTAGCTGGAAGGAACATAAGAGACAGATGCAGAGGAACAAACATGGGCATCTCTCAACCAAGCTCTTAAAACAACAATAACAAGTTCTTCTTGGGTGGCTGTTAACACTGTCATCAGAGGTGGCAGGATGCAGTGGAAAATGAGATGTTACATCCGGGGTCATAGGGTGAGAGGGCGCAGAAGGCCATCCTGGGTTGGCCACCTTGTTTTATAAGCTCTCTCTCCTGCCTTCCAACAGCAATGGGCCCTGTCTCCCCCAGCCTGGGCCGGCCTGACCTGAGCACAAAGGTCAAGGCACAAGAAAAGGGCAGCCAGATAGGGGTCCAGGGGAGCCAGCAGGCTGACCTTGTCCAGGTAGATGATGAGGGTGTTCTTGTTGGAGAAGGCTTTACTCAGCTCGTACTTGGAGATGTATCTGTCCACTCCGGTGCTCAGCTGGGGAAGGGCGGGGCTGATGAAGAATCCCTCCTGGACCCTGCTCTCCCTGCAGCCTCTTCCCCGTCCCCATCCCCGAGCCCTTCATACCAGCTCGAGGTCATTTGTGTCAGGAACGAAGCCCGTCATCATGGCTATATCCAGGATGGACATCGTGGCATCCTCTTTTCCCAGGTACCTGGACAGGGCAGAGGGAAGGTTGTTGGAGCCCAGGGCTCTGCTCCTGGATGAGAGGGGTCTGTCTGACCAGGGATCGAGGCCTCCGATTCCCACCCAGCATCATGGGAACTTGTTCAATTTTAGGAAACACTTCCCCAAGAGCCAAACTGAACTGTGATGGCCAAGGTCATGAAGATCTCAGGTTCTGCATGGGTTCAGATCTCAGTGCTGTGTAAATTTAATCAGTTTTTGACCCTTCTGTGCCTCAGTTCTTCTAGAAAATGACAGGAATATGGGCAGCCCTTACTTTGCATGACTCAGCTACCCTGGTTCAGTGAAGTAGCACCCGATGACATGGTTCAAACCACAGCACTCGGGACAGTAGTCATCCTTCCCTGCAGTACAGACCTTGTTGCTAGCTCACCAACCCACAGAGTGCTCTGTAACGCAACATGAGCTCCGAAATCAATGACCAACACATGACCCCTCCGAAAGCCTGCCCGCGAAGGTCACGGAGCCTCATTTATTCAAGTAACACACAGACAGCAAAGCATGAAGCTGTGTCGCCTCTATCCTCCTGATCGACCCACATGACGCTTTACCCAGGTGGGTCCTGAAGAGAGGGAACTGGACAACAAAATGACCTTGCAGCAGAGAAATGAAGAGATGATGCTGGAAGTGAGCGTCACCTAGGGGTGCCAGGCGCTGAGGACACTGCCCCTGCCGCCATGTGAGTCAGCCTGAGTAGGAGGGGTAGTGACAAAAAGGAGGACAATGTCCCAGAGGAGGACAGGCTAGGGGGATCCGCTCCTCGGGAAAGGGACTCCTGAGGAACCTCATGACCTGGAAAGCTCTAGGGATAAAATGGAGCGGATCTGAACTCAGACAGGAGCCCGGAAAGGCAGGATGGGAAAGGAGAGCTTACTGCAGAAACCAGCCCAGAGAACAGGGTTCACAGGGGAGAGCTGAGCAGGTGTGTGGGAAACGCACAAGCCCAGCTTCCCCGGAGGCTGAGGCAGGAGGATCACAAGGCTGAGGCCAGCCTTGGCCACTTAGCCAGACTCTGTCTCAAAATAAACATTTTTTTAAAAAGGGCTGGGGGTGTAGCTCAGTAGTACAGCATCCGGGGTCCACTCATGAGTACCCCAAAGCAAGCAAAAAATCATAAGGGAAAACACCTTTATTTTCAATGTTCTAATGTTTTAAATTACAGAACAATAAAAACAAACAAACAAAAACCTTGTCTTACTATATTTTTCATTTCTTATACCATTTCTTAAAAAAAATTTTTTTAGTTATACATGGGCACAATATCTTTATTTTTTTAATTTATTTTTATATGGTGCTGAGGATTGAAACCAGGGTCTGATACCTGAGATGCGAGTGCTCTACCGCTGAGCCACAACCCCAGCCCCTCTTACACCATTTTGGGGAGTGCTGGGGATGAAATCCATGGCCTCCTTCCTGTGCGCAGGGCGAGGGCTCTGCTGGCAAGCTCCATCCAACCCTCCCTATGTCATTTTTTTTGTCTTTGTGGTGCTTGGGATTGAACCCAGGGAGGGCCTTGTGCATGCCAGGCAAGCACTCTACCCACTGAGCTCTGTCCCCAGCCCCCTCCCTATCTCATTTTAACTGAGAGTAGAAGAGTTTTTAGGGTTCTGATAGAAAATGTAAAAGTCATGGAACAATTGTGACATCCCATTGCTGCGGTTGACCGTCTGACTCTCCCACATGGCAGATACGTAAGATGGTACCAGATGCACGGGACACTCAGAACTCCTGGGTCCCATGGATCCTCCTGGCTGGGGCTTAGCCCAGTGGTGGAGCTGTGGCCTCGCATGTGTGAGGCCCTGGGGTCACCACAGCCCACCCAAAATTGCAATGAAAAACAAGTAGAAGGAAATCTTGCCAAAGACAGAGGGTCGACCAAGAGGAAGCCCAAGGACCCGGCTTGTTACCTGGTACAGATGGCAAGGACCATGCTGCTCTTGGCATCCTGGGGCTTTTTGGCTAGAAACACAGAAGGGGGTGAGATGGGGAGGGCGTTCCTGGGTCCTGATGCAGGAGCCCGGAAGAAGAGGGAGCTGCCCAGCCACGGCCTCCGCCCTCTCTCTTTGAACAGAAACGGGGAAAGGGAATGCCAAGGGCCTTCATTCCCTGTACCTGTTTCAGGGGCTGGCTTTATGGTGACCCTGAGGTCAAAATTCTTGCATTTGACCTTGCCTTTGACTTTGGCATGGTACACTGTCACCACCTGTGAGATGGGAGGAGACAAAGTCTCAAGGGACTTGAGATGCTGAGGATAGCAGGAGAGGGTCACTGTGGGGCAGAGGTCAGGGCATGTGGAGGGCTCTGGGCAGGTGGAGGGCCATGGGGAGGTGGAGGGCCCTGGATGGGTGGAGGGCCATGGGGAGGTGGAGGGCCCTGGATGGGTGGAGGGCCCTGGATGGGTGGAGGGCCATGGATGGGTGGAGGGCCATGGGCAGGTGGAGGGCCCTGGATGGGTGGAGGGCCATGGGGAGGTGGAGGGCCATGGGCAGGTGGAGGGCCATGGATGGGTGGAGGGCCATGGGAAGGTGGAGGGCCATGGGCAGGTGGAGGGCCCTGGATGGGTGGAGGGCCCTGGATGGGTGGAGGGCCCTGGATGGGTGGAGGGCCTGGGTTGGTGGCTCAGCAGCTGTGGGGCCTCAGTCCTCACCGACAGTGTGCCTTGGCCTTTGCCCTTAGCTGTTAAACTGAATCCCTCGTTTTGCTTGGTCTGCAGGGGAGAGGGAAGAGAGGGTGTTAGGAACCAAGCCTTCCCTGGCTCTGAGGACTCCCATAGCCATGTGCCTCCCTCCTGCTTCCCAGAAACCATTGGGGGGGGGGAGGCCCAGAGCAGAGAGGGCTTGGCTGTACCTCCTCTGATCGCAGGAGGCTACCGGATTCCCAGAGGAGGCGATGCTTGATCTGGGAGCTGCGGCTGGGCAGGTGGAGGGCCACCTCCATGTTCAAGTCCTTGTGGTCAGGTACATCTGTCTGATATTGTGCCAAGGCCTGGAACACCATGAAGGTGGCCTGGAACCCATGAGAGAAGGAAGGTGAGCTGCGAGCCCAGGAAGTGCTCAGCACCCACTGGGGGATCAAGAGGTTTGGGTCAGAGTTAGGGCATTAAAGCTAGGGCCAGAGACCACCAGAGAGCAGGGTGAGACTGCGGAGTGCTGGGCACCGAACACACGGCTCACGACAGAGGCTCAGAGCTAGAGCCCACCAGCGTGTGACATGAAGATTGGAAGCCAGACATGGAGGTATCCACCTGTTATCCCAGTGACCTGGGAGACTGAGGCAGGAGGATCAGAAGTCACGGCTGGCCTCAGCAACTTCGTGAGACTCTAAGCAACTAGTGAGACCCTGTCGCTACATAAAATGTAAGAAAGGGCTGGGGGTATTGCTCAGTGGTTAGGCACCCTGAGTTGAATCCCCAGTACCAAAAATATAAAGACTGGAGTTCATCAGATATTGAGGACATGCTCCATTTTCCGGAACTCTCCAGGATGCAGAGGCTTAGACCAGGACTTGAAGACCCTGTGGACGTGTCTAAGAGCCAACAAAGCCCAGCTGTGCTCTGACTGGATGGGAAGGGTTGAAGGTTGGTCCCCACGCAGCCTGGTGAGTCGTGGGGCGTGTGAGGAGCACCTGAGGGCTCTGAGCTCATCAGCACATGGACCCTTGGAGGGACTCACAGCTGGGCGGGCTGATGACAGCTGGTGGAAACTGCAGGGGCACACCTAGTTGGAGGCAGTGGGTCCTTGGGGAGTGATCTGGTCCCTTCCTCTAGTCCCTTCCTGTGTCTGCCTTCCAGCCACAGTGAGGTGAGCAGCTCTACTCTGCCCCATGCTCACCACCTTGGAGTGGGCCTCACCAGGGCCCACAGTGATGGCCCCAAGCAACTATGGATGGAAACCAAGAGCCAAATAAATCCTCTCCTCTAAGTTGATCTTCTCAGGCATTTTGTCACAGCAATGAAAAGCTGAACACCACATAAGACGCAAGGTCTAGAATCCCTGAGAGTGGGGCCTCGACCTATCCAGCGGAGACAGTCTCATTTCAGGACTTAGGGACCCTGAAATGTGTCTAGATCCCAGTCACGGAGGAAAGGACCTCCTCGGAGCCTGAGGATGCTGAATCCGAGTGTGACACTGTGAAGCGACACTGGGATTTTAATGGAGAGCCCACCAGAGAGAAAGAGGCTCAAGCTGGAGCCTGGGCTGCTGGATCCTGCAGACTCTGAAACCGTGTGTAGAAGGCTCTGGACGTGGTGTAGGAGGCAGAGGGCCTGGAGGTGCCCTGGAGTAAGGGAGAGCCCGCTTTGGAACGGGAGCCTGGTGGAAGTGGCAACGTGGACCAGCAGCCACCAAGGGAAGAGGGGGGCTCACTCCTGAGCTGGGGCCCTAAGGACACGGAATGGACAGCAGAGAGAGCAGAGGCTCAGAGCAAAGCCTGGAGCTTCTGGACTGAAGTCTGGACCCCAGGTGGGGTGTAACCAAGAGAAGCGGGGTTCTCTGCTCCTCTCCAGCCCCCTGCTGGTGGGACAGAAGAGCCTCTCGCCTGGGTCTCAGAGACCTGTCTGGGAGCTGGTGGCAGGCTCCAGGAGGTAGGGTGCAGGAGCCAGGGGTGGGGTGCTTGCCTGGGTGGAGCCATAGCCGCCTCCATAGTATCTCTGCTCATTGAGCCAGCGCACCACGGAGGGCACAGTGTCGAAGTCCCTCAGCAGGAGCAGGGCCAAGAGGGCATAGGACGTGGCCTCCACGTTGTAGAGATGCTTGTCTGGCTCCTCCCAGCGGTTCTTATCTGCAAAGAGGACACCCTGAGCCCCCATGCTCACTGTCCTTGCAGCCTGGGGATGGCCCAGGGAAAGCTCAGAAAGAGACCCTGCCTGCGAGGCACTGAGGTCTAATATGCAGGCCAACATTCAAGCCCTGCTCTGCTCTGTGGGCTCTGACTCTGCCCTTCAACCCAGTGCTCCCTACTCCTCCCTGAGTGAGCCAGGCAAGGGCCTTCTTCTGTGATCTGCAGTGACGATGGACGTAGAGCCACACATCACAGCTCAAGGTATTCTCCCTTCAACCCAGTCTTGCATCCCTCCCCCGCCTTATGGCTACCCTCACCTGTAGATGAGTTGAGGAATTTTTCAAAGAGGGGGCCCTTCAGCCTGCCCATCTGGGCCAGGGCATATCCAGCAATGGCCACGGTGTAGGGCCTCTTTAGGTTTAGGTATCGGGATTCCAGGAAGTCTCCTGCCTTGGAGATGCTGTCTCCCAGGAGCTGTGGGACAGAGGGGCGGGCACTCTGGTAGGTGGTCGCCACCACAGCCATGGTCAGCATCCTGCATGCGCCACTCCCGGGGCGACAGGATGGTGTCTGTCCTGGGACCTTTGTCTTGGATCTGTGCTTTCAGTGTTTCCCAGACCTCCTGGCCACCTGTGAGCACCTTGTGACTGAACAGCTCGATGTCAGTGGTATGCTGGGAGCTTTTCAAGGAGCCCTCTCCTGCAAAGGCTGGGGGAGCCCTGGTTTGTACTGATTGGTGGTGTAAATCCGCCCCCCAGGGTCAACGTCAAGCTGACAATGTGACGTCACTGAATCAAGTGTTGGGAAAAGATGCTCTGAACAGGCAGGAGACATGAGGAGGAGTCCGACTCAGCAGGCAGCCAGGACTCAGGCCACCCCCCCTTCGTCCCCCCTTCCTCCTTCTCCTTGCCATCGCCCTCACTTCCTGCGTGCCTGCTGTGTATCCACTTGCTGACCTCCCAAAACCCTGAGAGATGACAACAGGGATGCCCAAGGGTCGGGGCGATCTTCCACGGAGCAAGTATGGGGTGATTTACTAGGTAGCATGTGTAGGGCTCTGGCGACCCCCCAAGGCAGCGCCTCCCCTCCCAGGTGGACATTCCCCAGCTGGGGCAGGCGGTGCTGAGGAGGGCACTTACGTTGACCTGCCCCTCGCAAATGTCCTTAGCCTCCTGCAGGGCGATGAGAACAAAGGCTGTGAGGGCCACATCCCCTTCCACGCTGTTCTGGTATCCACCCTGGGACGAGAGCAGAGCAGAGACAAGGTCACCATGTGTCCACACAGGGCATGCCTGCTCTGGACAGGGTTGGGGCTCCTCCTAGGGCTCCCTTCCCTCAGGGTCAGCCAGACTCTCTCATATGAATCAGTGCAAGCATTTGTTCATTCTGCAATGTCACCAGAGGACCCCTAGCCTGGCTTTGTGCCTACACAGGAGTAGATGAAAACCAGGCCCAGCTCCAGCCCCCTGAGCCTCTTGTCTAACAGGGACAGGAGGCAGGAGCCAGAGGCTCCTCCGTGGGTACAGAGGTTCCTCAGCTTCCGAGGGACTCACATGCCAACAAACCATGGCAAAAGGAAAATATCGTGTAAAATTCATTCGGTGCCCTGACTTTTCCTGCATCGTAGCTTAGCCTGAACTCTGCTCGGGACACTCACATTAACACCCCTCCCACGAGGCTATTATAACAAGTACTGAATTTCTTCTTCTTGTATTCAACCTGTGCCGAAAGTGAATGGAACGTGGTGTGGGATACGGTTTCCCACCATCGTGAAGTGTAAGATCCTAAGTGGCACCATGGTAAGTCGGGGAGCAGCTGTATTAATTTCTGACTCATGAAGGCTCTGCAGAATAGGACACAGCAGTGAATGAACTATGGGGTAGTGACCCTGTGAGGTCAGGACAGCTATCCTGGAGAGAGCGCAGCTGGCACTCTGATCTTTAGAGGTGTCAACTCTCAGAGTGCAGGGGTTAGCACGCTGGGCAGCAGTGGGAGCTTGTGCAAAGCCCCTGTGTCAGGACTGAACAGGCTTCCACCAGTGTGGGTAGGGTGTAGAAGGAGAGGGCAGGCTGTGAGGCTGGGAGCCTGGAGGTCAGACTAGGACATTGATTCTCTATCTTGGGCAAACCTCAGCATCACCTGGGGAGATGGGATTATTAGAACTCATATTCCAGGGCCCCATCCCTAGAATTTCTGGTTCAACAGGTGTGGGATGCTATCCCAGAATGTTCATTTCCAACAACTTTATGGGTGATGCTCTTGCGGGTCCGAATATCACACTTTGAGAACCACTCCTCTGTGGAATTTAAGAGTTAGAGGAAGGGCTGGGGCTGGGGCTGGGGCTGGGGCTCAGTGGTAGAGTGCTCACCTAGCACGTGCCAGGCACTGGACTGATCCTGAGCATCACATAAAAATAAATAAATAAAATAAAGATATTGTGTCCAACTACAACTAAATTTTTTTTTTTTTAAAGCGGGAGCCTCAGGACTTTCTTTGGAGACATCCAATCAGATTTGAAAAGCATCGGTGGTGAACACCTGAGAGCTAAGAAGAGTGAAGTCCGCAGGGCAATGACCAGGAGCAGCATTTCCAAGGTCTCAGGGTGAAGGAGGGAGATATGTGGACAAGCTCTGAGCCTGGGGATGGAAGGGGCCAGTTTTGAGCATCATCCGGGTAGTGGAATGGGCAGGAGTGGAGCTGGGTTGAACGGGATGTGATAGGAGATTCCCAGGCTCTCCAGTAGGCCCTCTGCCTTTGCTTTAATGAAGTTCCTACTTATTTCGCAACAAGATGTCATGCACTTTCATTTTGCACTTCTGGATTTTGCAGCGATGGAGTGACAATTATTTCCCTGTCCCTCACTTTGACCCTCGCAAAGTGAATTGGGCGCCAATGGAATGAGGGAGCCTTTCTCCTGTGCCTCCAGTGCATCCCAGGCGCCTCTCTCCCCCACTCTTGCTGTGAATCCCAATCGCTTACTGTCATTTGTTGTGCTATCACGGGCCCATCCTCCTGGAAGAGTCCATCCGGCTTCTGCTTCTCCAAGATCAGCCATTTAACAGCTCCACAGAGGACCTGGGAGTCGATGGCAATGAGGTTGACTGCCAGGGAGAAGACCTTCACCACGAAAGCTGTCAGCCTGGGGGCGGACACAGAGAGTGAACCAATCGGCTCTGGGCTTGCAGACTGCCATCCCAGTTACCCAATGAGAAGAGAGGGGTGGGGCCTGGCTCGGTTGCTGGGTTACCCCCAGGACTCCAGAGTTTCAGGAAGTCAGTGTTTAATGAAGCTCTACCTGAGCAGGTCACTTGGTTGACTAAAGGCTGCTGCGACCATGGAAGCGCCCTGGAAGCGCCGCACAGGGCTGTTTGTGTCCTGCTGGCCTAGACCACCCCTGGCTGAAACCCAGGCACTACTCAGCCAGGTGCAGGGCGGAGGCTGGCCAAGGTGACCACCCTGACTCACCAGGTGCTGGGCGCCCGGCTAGTGAAGGCGGCATAGGCCGAGTTGGGCTGTCTGTAGGCCAACTGCTGGGTGTACCCTGAGGGAAGAGAGTGGTCACCAGAGGAACGGGGTTTGCTGCTTGTGGGTACCCCAAAAAGGTGTGTGGCGAGGATGTCATTCGGGATGTGGCAAGGGTTCCTTGAGAGCAGGAGGACTCAGGGTGGGATAGGGGGATGTCGGGGAGGGAGGAGAGGGAAGCTTAAGGAGGATGGGGTTCTGAGGGAGTAAGAGAATAAGAGACGGGTGTGTCCAGGGAGCTGAGCGGGTTTGGTGGAAGAGGGGACTCACTGGAGAGGGACTCAGAAAGGGCAGGGTGCCCTCTGGGCTGGGACAGCCATTCAGGGGAAGGGCGCAGGTGGGGCAGGATGCTGGTGCCAAGGGCTCTAAAGGGTTGGGGGATCTGAGAGAGGAGGGGAGGGGCTCTGGGGAGAGGCATTGCAGGGAGGGCGGGGTCTCAGGGGAGGGGCGGGGTCAGGAGGGGAGGGCCCTCCCAGGAGCCTCTGCCTTGGGCGCACCCTTCTTAATGAGCTCCAAGGCATTCTGCCGCTTCTCTAGGCCGAATTTCTCCCACTGTTCCGTCTGGTCCAGGTAGTGCACCGCGATGACCGTGGGCGTCATGCCGATCATGTTCTGTTCCCCGCAGCCAGAGGGGGTCACGATGAGGTGCTTCAGCCGCTCCGCGTCCACGGCGTCCTCTGCCATCTGGGCCACTGGGGTCCCTGCAGCAGGGCAGTAGGGGTATCTAGTACAGGGGCCCACTGTGCAGCGGGTGTGGGAGGTCCAGGCTGTCCCCAGCGTTCCCAGCCTCCCACCAGACAGGGCCAAGGGCTCAGGACAGGGAGGGGTAGGAGGGCGTGACGGGAGTGAGGAGGCTCCTTGGCTGAGGGGCTGGACGGGGCTTCTTCATGGGAGTCAGGGGAGCTCCTACTTCGCAGGGGGACCCTGGTTCCCAGATCTCTCCTTTCACCCACAGTAAAGTATTCTAGGCATGAATGCTTGTATGGTGCGTCATGCCCTTTGCCAGGCTCAGTTCTAAGAGAACAGCGCACAGCATCCCCTTTAAGAGTCACAAGAACCCTGGGAGGCCAATCTGCTCTTTCACTCCCATCACAGATGAGGGAGCCAAGGCTCCTGGCCCCCAGCCCTTCAGCTCCCAGGTTGGGAGGCCCCTTCCTGCCCTTCCTCGCCCTGGTCTTCCATCCCAGGCAATTATTGGCAGAATTTCCGATCTCCTCCAAATGCACTTAGCAGCAAAAGCTCTCTGTGAAGTCAGTAGTGCCAGAGGGCTCCTCTAAAACAGATCCAAGGGCGCTGCCCCAGCTGGTGTGGAGGCAGGTGTGTGGCTAACAGAGCCTGGCGCAGACACCTTCCTGGTTCCCACAGGGTTGGGAATGGCTCACCTTGCAGGAGGATCCTGGTCTCCGAATCAGTGTCTGGGACTTGGTCACTGAGGTCTGCGGCTGGCACCTCCTCTCTCTGCACGCCAGCTGCAGGGGAGAGATGTGACAGCACCAGCCCCTCTCTCCCCTGCCCGGCACCCCCATGCCCAGGCTATAGCCCCACACCCTCTCTGGCTGATGGCTCACCTTGCCCAAGGCGTTCTGGGTCCAGTGTGCGAATGGCCACGGTTTTGTTGACTCTAATTCCTTCCGGCTAGGAAGTCCAGTGAAAAAAAGGACAGACACACAGATGGTCATCAAGCCACTGTCATGAGGATGACTCTAGCAGAGGGGTCATTCCTTACACAGATCTTGTGCAAATTCATCAAACAATTCTACATCAATGATGAAAAAGTTTGAAATCTTCACATGTGCTGAGAAACTACTTGGGCTAGCTCACTGGATCCTCACAATCCAATGAGGTGGGTGCTGCTTTCACTATGGTTTGGATATTGAATGTCCCCTAAAGGCCCGCGCAATGCAGGCTGAGTCTCAGGGTGGTGCTATTGGGACGAGATGTAGCCTGTTAGAGGTGGGGTCTGCGAGAGCTCTTTAGGTCACCGGGGTGTGCCCGTGAAGGGGATAATGGGATTGCAGACCCTCCTTGCTCTGTGTGCTTCCTGGCCAGGAGGTGAAGGATTTTGCCTCACTGCACACTCCATAGCAATGAGCCACCCCACCCCCACCGAGGCCTGAAAGCACTGGATCTGCCTGATCATGGACTGGAACCTCCAACATCCTGAGTCTAAATCAACCTCTTCTCTTCAAAAGTTAGTTACCACAGGTATTCCATTATAGTGACAGAAAGCTGACTAGCACAGCTATCATCACTCACGTTCTCTTTAATTTAAAAAACTTTTAAGTAGAGATACTTAAGGTAGTCATGGTTGGGCACAGTGGTGTGTCTATAGGCCCAACTGCTCAGGAGGCTGAGGTGGGAGGATTCTTTGATCCCAGAAGTTTGAGGACACAGAGGGAATGGAGGAGGGAGGTGCTTTGGCTAAGCACCCCCAGAATTAGGGACAACACAAGAGAGGATTTCTCAAAAATGTTTTTTAAATGTCCATTTGGGCAACTTTTATTCACTAAGGTATTATCACAAGAGAAGCATTTTAGAATGTGAAGCCTCAACTAGATCGAAAACTGCTGTAGGGCTGGGGTGCAGCTCAGTGAGGGAGCGCTTGCCTGGCAGGCACCAAGCCCCGGGCTCCATCCTTATACTTCAATGAAATAGAAAACAAACAAACAAAACAAAACAACAACAACAAAACAACAACAAAAACCTGCCTAAGCTGAGCTGTGAAGTCCCTCTGTTCAGCAGCAAGGAATAGCATGTTTATCCTACAGCAGCTTCCCATGAAGCCGGATCCTGAACACGCTGGTCCTCATGATTCCTGCTGGGACTAGATGACTCCTAGTTACAAAATGAGGAAACTGGGATGCCAGAGGGGTGAAATGACTGGCTCAAGGTCACACAGCTAGTAGGACAGAACTGAGGTTTAAATCTGGTCACCTGGCTCCAGAGTCTGGGTGTTTAACCCATTGCCATCTACGCATCTCTTAAATAACAGAAAATGCACAAAGCAAGCAGCACAGGGCCTGAAATACAGCGAGTGCTCATGAAACAGGGGCTATTTTAGCTAGTACTAAAAGTCCAACCCAGGCCCCCATCTGTGTGTACACAAAAGGCTTCCATGTGGACAGCAGTTTCTTTCCCAGGACCCCGTCTCCCCTCACTGGTAATAAAAGCAGATTTTGTCTGGAGATTGATTTTCCCCAGGGAGCTGCTGACACATGTTCAAGGAAGGCAAAGCCCCTATTGGTAGGCTGTGAGTTCCCATGGGGTAAGTATCCTGCCATGATCCATTTCAGGCCGCCAACATCAGGGCACATGGAATTGGGGAGACTGGTGCGCTTTGCTCTCAGGAGCTGGACAGGCAGGCTCCCGGCAGGCCTGGCGTTTCTCCCCACTCACAGCCATCCAGTGTGGGGGCAGAAGGAACGTGGGACCCTCACTATGAGTTTATGTACTTTTAAAAGATGATTCTATTGCAGAGCCTTAAAACAATTGCTAAAATTATAAGTTTGCTTCCATAAAAGCTTGAAAATATGAATGATACTTGAGTCTGGCTGGGACAGAAATCCATTTCATGTAAAATAACTTTGTCTGTTTGAATGCAGCAGCTTTTCAATATTTTAATAGTTTTCCCAACTTCTTTAACATTTTGGAAGAAATTAACCAGTAGAGGGAAAATACAAACGTAAAGAGGGCACTAATTTTTCCTTTTGTGTCAGTGTGTGTCACGTGCCTAGGCTTGACAATGTGGGATCTGGTCTGCTTTAAATTAAATTTTGATATTTCATTTACTGTCCCTTTTTTGTCATTGATTTGGATTTCTTTCTTTCTCTCTTTTTTAGTAATGAGGATTGAACCTAGGCACACTTAAGCACTGAGCATATTTGCATCACCCCATCTTTTAAAACCTTTTTGAGACCTTGGATTGCTAAGTTGCAAAGGCTAGCCTTGAACTTGTGATCCTCCTGCCTCAGCCTCCTGAGTTGCTAGGGTGAGAGGTGTCACGCCTGGCTGGGATTTCTTTTTCTCCCCCAGTTCTGGGAACAGAACCCGGGCTTTGTGCATACACTATCCAACTTCAGCCTGCACCTCCTGCCCTCATTTTGATTTCTTCCATAAAATATCACATGGAAAACAATATAGAGTTCTGGTTTTATAATCGAAAAGGATTCAGCAGGTGGATGTAGTGTTGGTTGCACCACAATATAAATGCTCTTAATGTCACAGAACTGTACACTTAAACATGCTTCAAGTGGCAACTGTTATGCCTATTTTACCACCATAAAATTGAAATTAAAAATGAATAAGAGGAGGGCTGGTGTTGTGGCTCAGTGCTCAGCGGTACAGTGCAAACTAGTACAAGCAACACCCTGGGTTCAATCCCCAGCACCACAGAAGAATAAATTAAAAAATAAAGGTATTATGACCAACTACAAAAATAATGAGTAAGAGGAAACATCATTTAACATAATAACAGTCATCTTAGTAAAATTATTGCATGAAAATACTATTAATCTTAATGACTGACATTTTGGCATCCTTAAGAATTCTGTGCCTGATTTATCTCAGTCACATTATACTAATCTTGGCTCTGCCTCCAAATATCTGAGACTTCTAAATTTCTAAGCTGGATACTGCCATGATTCCTTTTTTTGGCAGGGATGGGGGTGTACTGGATACTCCACCCCTAGCCCCCCACCCCTTTTTTTTGATACAGGTTCTCACTAAGTTACTAAGGCTGGCCTTCAACCTGTGATCCTCCTGCCTCAGCCTCCTGAGTCGCTGAGATCACGGGAGCAGCCACTAAGCCTGGCTTGTGATGATTCTTAGGGTCTCAGAGCCTGAGCCACCCACCGGGGGTCAGCAGTATGGAGCACAGGCACCTTCCCTGAAGGACAAGAAACAGCGGATGCGCGAAGGACTCACCACGACCTTCAGGGTCTTCTTGACACCGTCGCTGATGAAGTGGTTGTACACAGCAGCCTTGACCTCCACCTCCTGCAGCCCTATGGTCAAGGGCACGATGACATAGGGCACTGGCACCGAGGACTTGGGCGGGATCGTTACAGTCTGGTAGTAGCGCTTCTTGGCGGTGGCCAGGCTGCAGAACGCTGGGTTGTGGATCAGTTCCACCCTCACCTGCCAGGGAAGGAGGTGTCAGCGCAGGTGTGCAACAGGGCGTCCCCCTCACACCCCCAGGCCTCCGGCCCCTCCCCAGGGCGCACCTTGAGACTCTCCTTCTCGCGGTAGTTGAAGAGGACAGCTCGGATCTCCACCTGCTCATTGCGCACCACAGAGTAGGGCAGCCGCAGGTCGATGAAGAAGTCCTGCATCACCGTGACCTCGTAGGGGTCTGCCACGCAGATCCCTGTCCACACAGAGACAGCACCAACGTCAAGGGCACGGGATGAGCAGGGCGGGCCAACCCAAAGGGAACTGTAGCTTGAACTCAAGTTGCTGCCTCTTCCATAGTCCTGGCTCTCACCCTCAGCCAGGGGAGCTGGCCCAAGCTGCACCTGACTCTGCAGAAGCCCACAGACTAAACACTGGCCAAGACATGGGTTCTACATGGTGGAGGGGCAGGAAGTGGCCTTATCATTGATGATTTCCTTTCTCTTTGCAGTTTGACTTTTAGATGCATGTGCAGGAAGACAACCAGCCTAACTAACTGGCGGGTCTCCAAAATATATCTGCTCTTTCAACCAGGTACGCTAAAGCCTTCTGGGATCACCCAGAGCTGTGGATGTGGCTGGCTGGAGTGGGGCTGTTTTTTACTTTTATTAACTTTTATTTACACTTATTCCATCTCAACCAGATTTAAACTAAAAAGCTAATAGTTGAGGATAGATGTTGTGAATATAGAAAAGATTATAAGCTGCACAGTTTATAAGGGGGATTTTTATGAGTGAGTTAAATCTCAATTCACAAAAAAGCAATGCTAGATTCAGTGACTGGGAAATGTTTAAGTATGTTTGCAACAACTTGGGCTTGAAAAGTTGCCTATTCATCTGTGAACATCATGAAACCCAGATACAGATCGAAATATTCCCAGTGAAAATCTAGTTCTGAGCTGCTCAAGGGAAATGCACAATGGATTGTAAAGACTAGTGCAAAGAAAAGTAAACTATAGAGGGGGCGGGGGTAGGGAAATTCTCTGTTCTTTCTGCTGAGTTTTTCTGTGAACTTAAAATTCCCTTTAAAAAATAAAATTTATTTTTTAATACCAATTTTGTAGACTAAGTGTCCAGGTCTGGCCTTTGAAGCCATGCAGTAGCCAGGTCAGAGGGAAGCGGGGCCGCTCAGCCCACCGGGGGAGCCTGTTGGGACAGAAAGGTGCCCAGGGCCCCGACTCTCCCTCACCTTTCTTGTCCGACAGGCTCACAGCCAGGATCTCCCAAGTGGTGATGGTGTCTTTCAGAAAGATGTTCAGGACCTTCGTGGAGATTCTGGGTTGGGAGAAGTGGGGGCATTAGAGGATGTCCAGCAGGGAGGAGGGCGAGGACTGGGGGACAAGGCACAGGCGGGAGGGGCGGGTACGTGGGGGTGACCCAGCTCTTGATTTTCCTAGGTTGGGATGTGGGTTCCACAGTGGCTCTAGAAGAGATGCGAGGTTGCAGGTGTGTGCAGATGGAAGGTCACCCTGGCACAGTGTGGGGAGCTGTGGCAGTGGGCAGGGCGTGGCAGGGGTGGCAGGTATGGGCAAGGGTGGGCAGGGGCACCCTGGCCATACCCGTTTTTCTCTGGTTCTTTTAACTCTTCTATGGCCCACAACCAGCTCTCTGGAAACTGGCTTCTGGAAATGATGTCTTCTTCTGGAATTATGTCCTCATCCATGTCACCTGAAGGGTGAGAGCTGGCTTAGGGCAGCCCACCTCCCACACTGTCCCCTCTGCACTGTTTGGGCTCTTAGCTGGGAAACGCACCCAGAGGCCTGCTGTGGCTCTTCATGGGCCCAGGAACAGTTACCTTTCTGGAGTCCTTACTCCATTAAAAAAATTTAAAATTCTATTTGCAAATATGTTGCTATCACGATAAATATAACCTTGCCTTCCTCTGATTTTCAAAGAAAGGAAAACATTTTCATGGACCTCTGTAAGGATCAGGGCCCCTGCATCCATGGATCTGTTAGTTCTGAATGCCACCAGCCCTTTGGAGAGCTCCCCAGACCTGGTGGGGACCACTGAAGAAGTGGTGGCCTTGAACAACCAGCTTGACCCTCAGCAAGTAAATAAAGCTGGACAGGACTAGGTTCCACCCTGGCTGGGCTTTCCTCAAACGTGATGGACAGATCTTAGTTTGGCTCCGCATCTCCATCACAGTATGCAGGTGGAATCCCACAGATGCCTGGACCCACCTGCATTCTGGACTACTCCTTCCAAGGGCACAAAAAAAAAAAAAAAACCTAAACCTAAACCCAAGCCCAAACCAAATGATGTGCATGTGTGTACCCTGTGGACACAGAGCTGGCTACACGTTTTGTCTCATTAAAAACTGAATGAAGGGGCTGGGGATGTGGCTCAAGCGGTAGCGCGCTCGCCTGGCATGCGTGTGGCCCAGGTTCAATCCTCAGCACCACATACAAACAAAGATGTTGTGTCCGCTGAAAACTAAAAATAAATATTACAATTCTCAAAAAAAAAAAACAAACCAAAACTGAATGACGGAATGTATGAACGAGGCCTTTGATGGATTAATGCCTGTTAATCCGTCAGGTGGCCTGACTTGGCGCCAGGCTTTGGGTGGCAGCACAGACCAGTTTCCCTGGGTGAAGGAAACTTCGCACCCCTCTGAGCCTTCCCACTGGCACCCGGTGTGGACAGCCCCACCAGCTGGGACCTTCTCTCCTACCACTGAGGGCCTGGGCACAGTGTGTGACTGCAGACTGACTCCGCAGGACTGGGACAATCTTCCTCACCCCAGGTGGCTCCACCACTAGATGAGGTGCTGCTTCTCCTCACACCTGAGAGCCTGGCCCCCCCTGGAAGGGCCTCCTTCCTCTCCCCTCACCAGGGACCCCTCTGCCCTTAGGTGGGAGCTGGTCCTTTTCACACTCCAGAACAGGGATTTTCTGCACCTAGTGGGGATGCGTATCTCCCTCCTTAAAGACCTCCCCTCCCCCTCAGACAGGCCCTCCCCCTCCCCCAGACAGGACCTCCCCCTCCCCCAGACAGGACCTCCCCTCCCCCTCAGACTAACCCCCCTCCCCCTCAGACTTGCCCTCCCCCTCCCCCAGACAGGACCTCCCCTCCCCCAGACAGGCCCTCCCCCTCCCCCTCAGACTGGCCCTCCCCCTCCCTCAGGCAGGCAGGCTCCTGTCCCAGGGACTCACTCCTGGCCAGGCCCAGGAGGCCCTCGCGGCGGTGCTGCTGCCGCAGCTGGGTGATGTAGCTGCAGCAGTCCAGGAAGGCCTGCACGCAGGAGGCGCCCAGGGAGATGAAGCGGGCCCTGCGCTGGCAGGGGAAGCCCATGGGGTTCTCCCGCATCCCGTCCTCGCAGCACCTGCGCAGCTCCTTGGTCTTGTACTGACCCGCTGTGGGAGCACACACCTGCTCAGGCACAGCCCTGGCCAGGTGCCCCCACCCAGGAGAGCCCAGGGCAGACCCAGGAAGAAGTGCCCAGGGCCAGCCCTCCGCTCCTCCCTCTTTGGCTCCTGGAAGGTCACATTGGGGCCCAGATGGCCAGGCCCAGGGTGGGTGGTGGGGAAGGGCAGGCAGAGGGCCCCACCTTTGTCCATCCTCTTTTCCATGAGCTGCACAGAGCGACGCCGGCGGGCAGCGGGTTTGGAGCACTCCAATTCTGAGGGGCAGGTGGACCAAGAACAGGTTGGGTAAAGCACCTACTGTGCGCCCTGGATTCACCCCTCACAACAGCCTCAAGTTGGCGTGTGGCTGTTTCCATTGGACGGATGAAGAAACTGAGGCCCAGGAGAAGCCTGTTGGCGGGGCCGGTGGAGGCGGGACTTGAACCAGGTGCCCCATTCCAGAGCCCCTCGCTGCCCCTACCTGTCCTCTGGGCTGTCTGCAGGTCTTTGTTGGTCTTAAAGGCCAGCCCTGCATCCATGAAGACTCCAGCATAGTCCTGCCCACTGCCCGGGGTGCAGCCAATGTCTGCCTTCTCCACCACGTCCCAGATCTGCAGGGGGTGGGTGGCCAGGTAGGGACAGGCAGGACAGCATCCCCTGTTCCAGCTCCCCACGGTCCACGCAGCCCCTCCCACCCACCCCACTCCAGCCCACCCACAGCTCCATCCCCACCTATTCCTAGCCCCACTCCTCACCCCACCCCTTCACCTCAACCCCACTTGCATTTACCTCTTCATTCCAAGCCCTGACCAGCTCACTCCTTCCTCACTCTCTAGCGTCACCCCATGCCCCAGGCTTCCACATCAGATGGCCCCAGAGTACACAGGGCCATGCCAAACTGCATCTTACTGTGACCATCCTTAATCTGGACCTTGACCATGACCTTCCAAAGCTGGACCTTGACCATGACCCTTCCCAAGCTGGACTGCATTTCCATCTCATGACCTCATCCCTGTGTGTCCACTCTGACGTCTGGTCCACCACCCCCGCCCCGTCCTTCATGCTCTCTGATCCCAGTCCTGCTCCACCCCACGCCATCCCTGTGCCTCCGTGGTCTTGGGTCAGCCTCAGCCACAGCCGCCCACCTTACTCTGAGTCAGCTTGTTCTTCTTGTTGAGCACAAACACGCCCTTGTCCACAGCCACCAGCCCCACTCGAGCCCCACGGTCACCCTCTATCTTGAGGGTCATCTGCTGCCCAGGTAAAGGCTGCCGGTCGTCCTTCCCACCACCTTTGACCACCAGCTGCAGGGAAGTGGGAGAAGCAGGAAGGAGCAGTGAGCCCTGGGAGGGCACCGAGGACGGGGAAGTCCAGGCCGGACCCAGAGGAGGAAAGGCGGAGGGTGGGGGAGGCGCGGGGATGCTCACCGTGCCCACGCACGAGTCCTTGACGTCCACCCACACAGAGTCCGCCACCACCTCCCTCTTGCCGCTGGCACCCATCAGCGTGTAATAGGCCACCAGGCGGAAGGAAGGGATGAAATCCGCAGTGATGGTCAGGGGCAGCACCACCAGGTCCTGGCCGGGCTCTCGGGCCTGGCGACCTGCCTTCAACAGCTTGCCCTTGTTCAGGATCTGGGGACAGAAGGACAGAAGGTCAGGGCGGGAGAGGAGGGAGATCTGGGCTTGGGGAGGGATGCTGGGTGCTGGAGAAGCCGTGAGCAGGGCGTGGGGGCCCAGGGCCACGGACCAGGTAGGTGTAGTAGCGGATCTTGGCATCCTGGCCAGGGTCCACTCGCAGGTGGAAGTTGACGTTGAGGGTCTCGCCTGGCTTGAGCTCCATGCGAGACACAGAGAGGTGCAGGTAGTTGTTGGAGTTGAACAGCGTGCTGTAGGGTTGGGCCTGCATGGTCCTGACGGCCTGCCGCGCCTGGGGGATGCCCTGCTTGCTGGTGCGCACCTGGGGGAGGGGGAGAGGGATGGAGGCCAGGACCAAGGACGCCCTCAGCCTGATCTCAAGGCACAGGGTGTGTGACCTCTGATGGCGAGGAAGGCTTTGCAGATGGGGTGAAGCTAGGGATCCTGTGCGGATGTCGTCCTGGACTATCTGGGTGGTCCCAGGGGTGCGGTGGGGTGAGAGGGAGAGAGAGAGAGAGAGAGAGAGAGAGAGAGGAAGAGAGGGAGGGTTGGGGAGGGAGGGGGGAGGGAGAGAGAAGGAGGGAGGGAGGGAGGGAGGGAGGGAGGGGGAGGGAGAGAGAGGTAGGCAGGGAGGGAGAGAGGAGGAGAAGGAGGAAGAAGGAAAAGGAAGGAGGTGAGGCAGAGGGGGGAGGTGATTTCTTGGACACATGCTGCTGGCTCTGAGGTGGAGGACAGGTCAGGAACAGGGCCTGGGGGTGGGGCTCTAGATGCTGGCAGAGACAGGACAGAGCCTCAGGAGGAACCACCTGCCACACCTGGATTTGGGGACTTTGAGGTCCAGAACTGCAAATGAATAATTCTGTGTTTGGTCACTAGACTGGGGCCTGACCACCTGCTTCAACAGCTTGCCCTCGTCCAGGATCTGGGGGACAGAAGCCACAGGCCTGACCCACATGCCAGCCCCCGAGGCCTAGAAGGCAGAGGGATGGGCACAGGAGCCCTGGAGGATCACGTCCCTCTGCGGCCTGCGTGGGAGCCAGTGAGGGGCAGATATCAGGAGAGCAGGGACCCCGTGCCAGCAGTGGACCCCTCCAGGGACACGGCAGAGCACTCCTGGTAGGATCTGGGCTCCTCAGTGCCAGAGGCCATGTGCTCCTCTGTGGCCCCCGAGACAGCTGACCTCTGCCCCAGGAGGATCCCCCCACGCCTGCGACAGCACCCCACCTGCAAATCTTGCAAATGGCAGGGTCCTTCTGTACAAGTGCCAAGCCCTGGGGCACCCTGTCCCTGGTGGCGGGAGCCCCAGGATGGCGGGACTCACTGTGATAGTCAGTGGCTGCCGGCTGTTGGGCGTGTTGACGGTCAGCTTGGCCACGCCATCGTCTTGCGTCAGAGACTGCACATCACTGTCCTGGGCCACCACGGGCACACGGCGGGCTGGAGAGCCATCAGGGTTTGTCACATACACCTGTGGACAGGGGGTGGGGGATCTGGTGACTCTGAGGGGTGCTCAGTGCTCCCCGAGTGGGCGTGGGCCCTGCCCCGGGTCTCACCATGAGGTCGAAGGGCATGGCTGGTTTGAAGTACTTGGGCGTCTTGGTGAAGTGGATCTGGTAGGGGGAGGTCACGATCTGGATCCCACTGTGCTCTGCCTCCACCATGTCGCTGCCTGAGGAGAGGGACCATGAGGGTGGCCCCTGGCTGGCCCCGGGACCAGGCCTCCTCCCTCAGACTGGGTCCCACCTCCATACGGGGCCTCCTCCCTCAGACCAGAGCCCCCTCAGATGCCCCCGTCTTCTCCCTGGACCTTGCTCTCGGGCTGGGCTCCTCCCCCAGGGGGCTCTGCTCTCAGCCAGACTGCCTGGTGGTCCTGGGCCTCACCTGAGTGCAGGATGACAGTGACAGACACGTACAAGGACTTCCCCACCAGGGCGTCGGCTCGGGAGGGCTGCACACCATCCAGCAGCACCTGGCGGCTCAGGGTGGCCTCCCCGGTGCCATCCTCGATCTGGGGAGGGGACAAGGCTCAGCGGGGTGCCCTGGGGAGCTGCCTGAGAGGGGGCGCTGGAGGGAGGGGCGTCCAGGGGCCTCTCAGGTACCACAACGCGCTGGAGGGACTGGGGCAGTGAGATCCTCTGGTCGCCATCCTGGACCCCGAAGATGACGAAGGCGGTGCCGTCCACGTTCTTCCCATACAGGAACCTGCAGGGCCACGGCGTCAGCGCCCACTCTCGGAAGGCCACGTTGCCCTAACTGCTCACTGTGGCCAAACACCCAAGTCCCCGCCCTCACCTGGCCTCACCTGGCCTCACCTGGCTCCTCACCTAGCTCCTCACCTGGCCTCACCTGGCCTTTTCCTGGCCCCTTCAAGTGGCCTCACCTGGCCTCACCTGGCCCTCACCTGAACCTTTCTTCTGGCCTCACCTGGCCCTCACCAGGCCTCTCATCTGGCTCCTCATCTGGGTTCTTACCTGGCCCTTATCTAGTCTCTTCCCAGGCCCCCTAACCTGGCCTTCACCTACCTCCTAACCTGGACCTCACCTAGCCTCATGTGGCCCCTACCTGGCCTCACCTGGCCTTCACCTGGCTCCCCAACTGGACCTCACCTGGCCTCACCTGGCCCTCACCTGAACACTTCTTCTGGCCTCACTTTTACCTTACCTGGCCTCTTACCAGGCTTCTCATCTGCGTCCTCATCTTGTATTCACCTGGTCCCATCCCAGGCCCTGTCACCTGGCCCTCACCTGGACACTCACATGGCCTCTCACCTGGCACCTCATCTGGGTCCCCACCTGGCCTTATCCCATCCCCATCCTAGGCCCCCTCACTGGTCTTCACCTGGCTCCTCACATGGACCTCATCTGGCCTCACTTGGCCCTCACTGGGCCCCTTCAACTGGCCTCATCTGAACCTGCCCTGGCCTCACCTGGCCCTCACCTGGACCTTTCTTCTGGCCTCACTTGGCCCTCACCTGGCCTTCACGTAGCTCCTAACCTAAACCTCACCTAGCATCATGTGGCCCTTACCTGGCCTCACCTGGCCTTCACCTGGCTCCCCACCTGGACCTCACCTGGCCTCATCTGGCCCTCACCTGAACCCTTGTCCTGGCCTCACCTGGTTTTAAATTTCCCTCACTTGGACACTCACATGGCCTCTCACCTGGCTCCTCATCTGGGTCCTCACCTGGCCATCACCCATCCCCATCCTAGGCCCCCCTCACCTGGTCTTCACCTGGCTCCTCACCTGGACCTCATCTAGCCTCACCTGGCCCTCACTTGGCCCCTTCAACTGGCCTCACCTGAACCTACCCTGGCCTAATCTGGCCCTCACCTGGCCTCACCTGGCCCTCACCTGAACCCTTCACCTTGCTTCACTTGACTCCTCACCTGGCCTCACCTGAACCCTCATCTGGCTCCTCACCTGGGTCCTCACCTGGCATTCACTGGTCCCATCCCAGGCCCTGGCACCTGGCTCCTCACCTAGCCCTCTCCTGGTCTCACCTCTTGGGCCTCACCTGGCTGTGATGGTGACCTCCAGGCCATTCGGGTCATCGATGTAGTAGAATTTCTCTGCGGGCTCCACCAGGACCTCGAAGCTGGGCAGCACTAGGGTGAGAGCCGGTGTTGGCGCGGCTGGTGCAGGGCCCAGCGCTCCAGGACCCCCAGGTCCTCCCCCACTCACCGTACTCCTTCACCTCGAACTCAGCGGAGAACACCTGCTGCGGCGAATTCTCATACTGGGCCCGGATCTTCCACTGCCCCATGCTGCAGAGAGGGCGGGTGAGGGCAGCCCGGCCTCAAGCCCTGCTCCCCCTCAGGGGACTCGGGCCCCCGAACCCCCACAGAGCCCCATGTACTTGACCAGCTCTGGGATGTTCCAAGACAAGGGCACGATGCCAAACTGGTTTTGAGAAGACAGAGTGTCCCTCTTGATGGGGATGCCATCTGGGGTCTGTAAGCAGACAGGAAGGGCTGTGGCTTAAAGTGGCTCTTCTGAGGCCAGGCTCTGCCCCCAGCCTCTTTGCACCCCGTCGACAGGTGCAGGGGTTAAGGATGTGGATCCGGGTCCATCAGCCTAGGTTCAAACCCTACCATGCCATTTACAAATCGTGTGACCTCGGGCAAGTTACTTAACCTCTCTGTGCTCCATGAGCACATGCAGCAAAGGGAGACCATAAAGGCTCCCAGCTCGCTGGCTTGGGTTGTCCTTCACATAAGCAGGGCATTGATAAGGATCAGTGCCTCTCTGAATGCAGCTAACACTAGCATCTTCTGCCCACTCATATGCCAGACCGGCACGGAGCCTTGTCTGTGAACACATAAGAACGGCAAGTTCATGGGTTCTGCTGCCAGCAGCTAACCTTCAGGAGACAGACCTCGAAGCCTGCTTTTCTGGGATTGGAATGCGGGCAATTCTGTGGATGAGGTTCTCTGTTGCATGGGAGCTGAGGCACCAGCACTTAGAGGAGGAGACGCGTGGACTCTGTCCCTGGCTGACCGCCTTGATCCTCCACCCAGTCACAGGGCCTTTGCACTCGCCACCACCTTGCATGATTTCTGTCCCTCCTCATGACAATCGCTGAGGGCAAGACCCCCTTCCTCACCCTGCTCTCCTTCCTGCCCCCCTCCTTCTTCCGTTGTGTTTTTATTCCACCCAAGTAGATGCCAAGGACTGAGCTGAGTTCAGGTGTTGAGACCCTGAACACTCAGAGAAAAGTCCCTTCCCCTGTGAACTTGGATTCAATGGAGGGTGGAGGGGCTTAAGAAAGGAGCAGACCATACCACACATGGGATCTGAGTGTGTGTGTGTGTGTGTGTGTGTGTTGGTGCCTGCAGTGGGGATGTGCAACTCTATGGGGTGCTCAGGGAAGCCTCACTGTAAAATCGGGACAAGGGTGACAATTGAGCAGAAAATTTAAACAGGCAAGAGAGTGAGCTCCGTGGCTTTTCAAAGAAAAGGTCTGTATATACTTATGTTTTAAAGCTGGAACTGTCTGTGCAAAGACCCTGGGGCAGGACTGAGCACAGCAAGGATGGCAGGGGAGAGGAGAGGAGGGGAGGCAGGGAGAGAATGGAGAAAGCTGTGTGGGCTGCAGGAAGGACCTAGACTTTTAACCCAAGGGAGGTGGGAGCCATGGGAGGCTGTGGGCAGAGGAGGAAGAGACCCTCACTGGGGTCTTAGAATGTTTGGGAGCATGTGCTGCCCTGTGGGTCCCCCTGGACCTCTGCCATCTCCAGACGTCTCTCTGCATTGATGTCTCTGCATGTCTCTTTGTCTCTGGGACCCCCTGCCCAGGGTCTCTGTCCTGTGTGACTGGCGCCTGGCTTTCTGTACCTCAATGCTGACCACGATGGTCCGGCCCACTGGCAGCAGCTTGTGGTCCACAGTGAAGATCCGGTAGAGGACTGGAAGGCCGTGGGAGAGACAGAGGAGCCCATGAGACCTGCCCCACACCCTGGGGCCTGGCCCTCCCCAGCCAGCCCAGCCCCGTACCCGTGGAGCCGGGAGTGTAGATGGTCTTGTCTGTCTGGATGAAGAGGTACCCGCTCTGAAGGCTGACCAGCACCACCTTCTCCACCATCGTGGCCCCGAAGTTCGCCAGGACAGTCACAAACTTGTGGCCCTTTTCCGACCTGAACTCCTTGCTGGCTGGGATCTAGGCATGTGCCAGGGCATTGTTAGGGGTCTGCTCCAGGGTCCCAGGCCCTGTGTCCAGATTCTGGGCCCTTGGGGGGGCTGTCACCTGCTGCTCTTCATAAGGGAACCTGCCCATCATCTTACTTTGCCTGTGTTGTGCGGGTTGGGAGAGGGCAGAGACACCAGGGGCAGGAGCCAAGGGGGATCAGAGAGTGGACTGAGGGTGGGCTCAGAAGAATGACGGGGGGGGGACTCAAAGGGAAAGGGACTCAGAAAAGGGGCTTCGACTCAGGAGAGGAAATTAAAAGGGAATGAAACCTAGGGAAAGGACTTAGAATAGGGAGGAGACTCTCAGGAGGAGACTCAGAGGGGAGAAGTTCCAAAGGGGAGGAGCCTCAGAGAGGGGAGGGGCCCAGGGGGTATGAGACTCAGAGAAGGGTGGGGCTCAGGGGGAGGAGACTCAGAGATGGGCGGGGCTCCGGGGGAGGAGACTCAGAGAGGGGAGGGGCTCAGGGGGAGGAGACTCAGAGTGGGGAGGGGCTCAGGGGGAGGAGACTCAGAGAGGGGAGGGGCTCAGAGGGAGGAGACTCAGAGAAGGGTGGGGCTCAGAGGGGAGGAGACTGAGAGAGGGGAGGGGCTCAGAGGGGAGGAGACTCAGAAAAGGCGGGGGTCAGAGGGGAGGAGACTGAGAGAGGGGAGGGGCTCAGAGGGGAGGAGACTCAGATGGTGGAGCCTGGAAGGGGAGTAGACTCAAGGGGGTAGGGGCTCTCAAGTGGAGGGGATAGAGAGGGAGGGGCTCAGTAGGGGAGCAGCAGACTCACATGGTGGAGTTTAGAGGGGGAGTACACCCAGAGGAGGGGCGGCACTCAGAAGAGGGGAAACTCAGAAGAGGCAGGGCCTGAGAGGGAAGACGCCCAAGGACATGGTTCAGAGGGACAGACCACAAAGAGTGCGAGGGGCTGTGGAGGTCGGCTGGGCTGCTTCCAGTCTGCGCCCACCTTGATGGTGACGTTGCCCAGGTGTCCAGTGGCACCACTCAGCACCGTCTTCTCACTGGACAGCACTTGCTTCTTGGCTGGAAAGTCGTGGACCGTGACTGTGACAGGAACGTCCCCTTCAACTTCGTGGGCCTCCAGGACTATGTTTTCCTCATTCTCCAGCCGCAGGATGTTGGGGGTGATCATGGAGTACCTGTCCAGTGGCGCACAGAGCTGTATTCCCAGGGACAGGAGACTCCAGCCCTAGCCTGGTCAGTGCCTGGATGCTCCTCTCTTCCCTAGCACTTTGCCTCAGACCCTGAAGGGGATCCAGTGACAGCCTGGGACACCTGCCAGCCTCAGGTCCTGGCTATGCCTTCCTCTCTGGCACCGTCACCTCCCTATCCCCATGGGCAGGACGGCAGTCACCATGACCTCCCACCCCCTCAGCCAGGTGTACCTGGATTTGAAAGCTTGAACATCTAGGGCTGCAGTTTCCCACCAACCCCTGATCCTCAGAAACAAACCCAGCAACCCTCTTAAGTCTCTAGACTTCCAAACCACAATTGCCTAAACCCATATACCCTCAACCTCTAAACCTCAAGTCCTAGAATACTCCAAACCCAAACTTAAGCCTCTGACACCACGGTCTTATTAATACAACCAGATCCACACACTCCCAACCCTGCATAAACCCAAAGGACCAAGTCACTGAGCCTCTAAATGCTGAAACTCATGATTTCTGAACTGTTTGGACTTGTTAGCCTCCAGTTTACTCCAACTCACGACCGCTAAACACACAGACCCTCCATCCTAAACCTCCAGACACTCAGTTCCAAAAATGTGCAAACTCCAATTCCCCTGTGCCTGGATTCCACGGGAACCCAGCCCACAAACACCCCAGCCAGGCAGCCCAAATTCTCATGTCCTACCACCAACCTGAAATCCACAGACACCCATGTGCATCTGGATTCTACAAGGACCTGAACCCCAAATGCCTGCTCCCACCTGGGCCTGGCTACTCACATGGGGTCCCCCAGGGCCAGGGGGAGGCTGGCCAGCAGCAGCAACAGCAGCCTGGGACCTGAGGCAGGTCCCATGGTGCAGGGAGAGTGGAGGCAGAGGGACACAGGAGAGGGAGAGGACGGGGAGGAGTGAGCAGAGCAGCTGGGAGCTTCTTTTATCCACTCGGCCTCTCCCCCACTCAACCTTCCTTCCCCTGTGGATTGTCCCTCCCAGGGGCTGCCCCAGATTGCTCAATACATTTCCTCAGGGTTTCAAGCCCTGTTGCCAGCAAGTTCAGGGGTTAGTAACTTGAGGACATGGCCTCCAACCCCCTATCAGAAAGTCCCTGTCCGTTGACATGGAAAATCTCAGGGTCAAGGTCAGCTGGCATGCAGGATTGTTCCCCTACTCGTACTGTGATGGAGAGCACTGGGGTCTGGGGGCTATGGACACACTCTGCATACCATTCTTCTCTCCTCCCGGGTCGCCTTGCTTTTTCCTGAACACTATACCCTAGACATCATTTCACACTGGTGTTCAGAGAGCTTCCTCATTCTTACAGGGAACTATTTCCTATCCCACTATGTGGAAGAATCCAGGGTCCTCTTGAGGGGCACACAGACTTCTGTGGCTGCAGATCACACTCTCGCAGTGAGCGGTCTTGACCTGCTCCCTTTCCTAGCTTTGAGCTTCCTAGCTGTGGTCTTTGGGCCAGCTCCTGATAAGCATTCTGAGCCTCTGCCTCCTCCTGCAGATGAGTTGTTTTGCAACTACAGGAGAAGGTGCTGGGGCCACATGTACATGCCCGCTGACATTGCTAGATACTGCCACGTTCCGCTTCCTGGGAGCTATAGTGATTTACCCACTCCTCAGCTTGCATGAAATGCATTACCAATTTCCCCAGGGCCTGGACCCCAGAGCATGTGGGCAGGCTTTTGGATTCTTGCAACCTGGGTACAAACTGGAAGCTCAGTGTCATTGACATTTGCATACCTCTGATGCTCAGAGGTGTTGTCCCCTGATCACAGGAGGTAAAGGGTTAATGGGAATGGTGTGAGGGTGGGGGTCTTGGTCCCTGGAAAGGTGGTTTCCAAACCCCACTGAAAAGGTTAAAGGGGAGTTTGCTCTGATTTCCTGTAATCCACACCCTGTCCCTGGCTGAGCCAGGGTGGGGGAGGCCTGGAGGTTTAGAGCAAACCTGGCTTCTGTCCCTTTGATTGCAAAACCTCTCAGGGAGACAGAAGATGAAAACGCTTGCTCAAACTGATCCCTAGTGGCCCCCATGACTCCCCCACTCCTTCCCCCCATCAGCCACCCTATTTCCTGGTTTTGTGATGGCCCTAAACACGGGGACTGGGGCACTGGTAATGCTGACGAGGGACTCCTGTCCTGCTGCAAGGATTGCTTCCTTCTTCTGCAGCCTCAGTTAAGCCATCTGAACAGTGGCCCACAGGACAGTGCTGCTATGTGCCCTTGGGAGGGGCCCAATGCCTAGAAGTCTCCTGGCTGGGAGGGGAGGATCAATACAGGGCCGCCACCCTTCAGGCTCCTGGTGCTGGGGATCTGGAGGGCTCCAGACCTGGTGACCACAGGCAAGGGGGCTGGAAGTGGAGCCAGAGGCCTGGAGAGGACCAGGCCCCCTGGGAGGAAGGGGAATTCCTGGGCCTCGTGGCCTTTCTCGGGATGTGCACACATTGTGTCCAGAGGCTTGGGAGGGAAATGGTGGACAAGATGAGCCAGCAAGGGAGGGGCGGGGGTTCCCAGTGGAGGCCCAGGCAGCCCAGCATTCTGTATCTGGGCGGGGCCAGGCTGCTGGCTGACAGGTAATGGGGCATCTGAATGGCCTTACTCTGAGCCGGTGTGGCAGGCCCGTACCCTTAGGTCCCTCTTGCAGGCATTCAAGCAACCTGCAAGTATTTGGGGAAGAAATGGCATCTTTTCTGAACATGCACAGAATTTTTTTCTGGACATTGTTCCGACTTGGTCCAGTGTAGTGCTGTGGCCACCGAGTTGCACTGTGTTGGTGTCACCTGTCTGTGAAGTCTACAAGAGGCTATGAATACTGCAGCATTTGACGTAGGGGACTTGGCCATACTCCGATTTGGCACCCCTGGGTGTCCCATAGGAACCAGGCCCCTGAGACTGCTTATTATTTTCCTGAGGTTGAGATTTAACTGGAAGTCCTGTGTTTGATCTAGCACCCCCAGATGGGGTGCAAGGAGGGGGGGAAGGATTTAAGGGTGGGTCCCAGGCGCCCCACTGCACACCTGCCTGGGTTGGCTGCTGCCTGGTGCACCCTGCCCCCATTCTTTCCTCTGAGGACTGGCCTGCTAGTCCTCCAGTTAATGTTTTTCTAGAAACATTCACACACCTTTTATTATAGTACAGTTGTTATTTTTCTCAGCTATTGTTAATCTCTTCCTGTGCCTGATTTATCAATTAAACCTCCTTGTCTGTATGTATAGGAAAAATCATGGCAGCCACAGGAGCCGCTAAGAACTGGGATTAGAACTCCGGCTCCAGTTCGTGTTCCAAAGACGTCTGAGTGTCTGATTCTTGCTGTCACAAATGACTGTGAACTTACTAGGTTAAAACAACACACTTTCGGTACCCTACAGTGCTGGAGGTCAGAGGTCTGAAATTGAGATGTGGACGGGCTGGTGCCTTCTGGGGAGCTTCCATTTCTTGGCCTTTCCCAGTTTCCGGAAGCCGCCTGTGTGCTTGGCTCAGGGGCCCTTCCCATCCTGCAGCCTCTGCCTCCCTCCTCACGCCTCCTGCTCTGACCCTCCTGCCTCCCCTTAGAAGAACCCCAGTAATGATGCTGGGTCCACAGGTGACCCAGGGTGACCTCTCCATCTCAGGTTCTTCACTGAATCCCATCCCGAGCCCCTTCTGCACGTCAGGAAGGTCATGCCAGGCCTTAGGGCTGGGGAGTGCACACTCTGGGGTTGGGGAGGCGGAGAGTCTGCAGCCTGCACACGGAGGGAAATGGCTCCACATGGCCCTGTGCCTTCTTGCTTTAGATCCGCCCTGGCTCCTCCTGCTGCCCCAGAGGGCCCTCAGACCCTCCTGGGCCTGCACGGCTCCGACTTCCTCATCTGGCAGCTCTGCCGATCTGTCTGGGCTGCAGCTGGGACTGCTTCTCTTTACAGGAAGTCCTCCCCAGCCTGCCTCATGCCTGTGGCCTCCTCCATGTTTCTCAGAGATCCCAGGGGTTCCCAGGGACCCATGGGAGGGGAGAGAGGACAGGGTCCTGAGAACCTGCCCTGAGTGGGTGCACAGGTGTCTCCAACCTGCAGTCATTCAGGGTTCCGTGAAGGCGCTGAGATCAGGGTTGCTGGCCCTGGGCACAGCCACTCATACCCACTGTTGCATAGGAAACTCAATCAACTCCAAGGTCCCATTTGATGGGTCAGAGAGGTTAAGTCAGTGATCCAGGATCACACAGCAAATGGCACATTAGAGAGGTTGGTCCCAGAGTCCAGCTGTTGGTGGGCAGTGTGTGCAGTGGTGAAGGACAGCTCCTCAGAGGGGCCAATGGTCTGGCTGTGAGCCTTTAGTCTCCACTCACTCCCTCGTGGTGTGACCTTGAGTGAGTTACTTAGCCTCTCCATGCCTCAGTCTTCCTGATGAGTTAAGGTCCACTTATGTGGGGCGGAGCACAGGCAGCCACCACTATGTCAGCTACTCATCATTTTGCCCTTGGTGGGGGCCACCTCTGGGCCCTCCCATCCCCATCCCCCTCTCCCCAGGTTCTGCACATGCCACCCCTCACCTGGGCATCTCTTCACTTTCCCTGGCCTTCCTGACTGAGTCAGGGCCTGTGTGGCTCATCCCAGGTCTGATGGCCCTGTGATGGAACTGCCTGGTGACGTGTCCCTCTCCTTGACCCCCCACCCACCCTGAGGAAACGAGCCCTTGAGGGCTGGGAAGGGGTGGGGGCCTTGGCCACTGCTTTGTCCTCAGCACTAACATGGGGCCCAGAACACGGTAGTTGCTCAATTAATATTTATTGACCGTGTAAAGCAAATACAGGTTGTAAACACAACTTCCACCGAGACCTCAACCCCCAGAAAGGCAAGAAATCAGGGTAGCAGAAACGGAGTGGTCCTTATTGTACAGCTGGAAGTGGGTGGTGGTCCCCTGGTGAGGACAGGGCTGCCCACCAGTTGCCGGGAGGAAGGGGCAGTCCAACTTGTAGATGGGCTCCTCTGGGGACAGTAGCCCGGGAGCAGGGTGCCTTATCTGCAGGTCCCCCAGCTCCCACAGGCTTTGGAGTGTCAGGCTGAGAAGCGGGCGAGAGGAGGCCGCTGGCTCGGGGTGCAGAGACTTCACAAGAACTCCCGCCTGCTGGCTGTTTTGTTGACTTTGGACAGGCCTTCCCGGAACCCAGAATCCGTCATTCTGGGGGCAGACAGCAGAAAAGGCCGTGGGGAGCTGAAGGGCGGCAGGCCTGCCCAGAGTTGCCCCAGGCCTGCCCATCCTGCTTCGGCCACCCAGGCCCTTCCCAGAGTTGCCCCAGGCCTGACCACTCTGCTTCGGCCACCCAGGCCCTGCCCCAAGAGCAGTTCTGGCCCGCCACTCCACGCCCAGGCCCACCCTGGCTGACCCTCCAGTGGGCCTAACGCAGCCCGGGTCAGCCGTGGCCCCCCACCCCATCCCAAATGGTTTTCACCCATGCAGCTGCCGAGAGCTGGGAGGCGAGAGCTGAGCGGAGCCCCACCCCTCGCCTGGCCCCGCCCCCAGACGCCCTGGCCACACCCACTCAGCCGGCCTACACTTGCTCCATCTGAACATCCTCCTCATCCTCCTGGGGCAGCTGCAGGTACGGGTTGTCCCCAGCTGGCTGGAATTTGTAGCCGGTGAGCACGAAGAAGGCAAGGGTGGAGCCCTCCACCAAGAGCTGGGGACAAGGGGCAGAGCCGAAGAGTCAGGCCCCCCCCCCCACCCACACACTGTAGGGCCCACCCTCCCTGGAACCCAAGCTTCCCCAGGGCTCACCTGGTACAGCCACTGCCACTGGAAGGGCACTGCCACCCGCAGGAGAATGGCAATGATGCGAGTGAAGTAGACATAACAGATGACCTA
Source organism: Ictidomys tridecemlineatus (assembly GCF_052094955.1). NCBI lineage: Eukaryota > Metazoa > Chordata > Mammalia > Rodentia > Sciuridae > Ictidomys > Ictidomys tridecemlineatus. The sequence continues at coordinate 4,155,386 of NC_135478.1, forward strand.
CGGGGGCGTGGCAGGCATGGGACAGAACAGATTAAGGCCAGTGGGGTGGACAGAGGGTGGGGTGGGTGCTCAGAGGCTGGTGGTTCCGGGCCCCTCCCCAGGGCCTCCCCATGATGAGGGCAGACCTCTTACCATGACATAGTAATGTCGGAACAGCTTCAGCTTGGCCAGGTTCACTGCCACTGGGAGGTGCGCACAGACAGGGGGGTCAGGGACCATAGAGGGCAGGACCAGGGGGAGAGGGGAGGGGGCAGGAAGGACACCTGGGGGAGTGTCCCAGGGCCAGAAAGTCTGGAGAGGAGGCTGGGGGTCAGGAGGTGGGAGGTGGCAAGCAGAGAGAAAGGAGGCCCACGGGGTGTCCAGGGTGCAGAGGCCAGGAGTGGGCAGAGTCAGGAGGGGCGTCCAGGGGCAGAAAGAAGGGCTTGCAGCAGGAAGATGGCTGGGGGCCGGGGGCTCAGCCCCGGGAGCAGGCCTCACCCTTCCCGTCGGTGTCAGACGCGTCCTGGAGATGCCGGATGGACCTGGGACGGGGCAGGGGACAGAGGGCAGTCAGCTCTGACAAGCCCACTCCTGTAGGGAGCAGGATCTCGGCAGTCGGGGTCCTCACCAGACAACTGGGAAGAGGATGGCGCCACAGCAGATGAGGTCCACTAGAAACAGGATCTCCTTCCAGAGCCCGTAGTCGCTGGCGCCCTCCTCGCGGGACTGGATGACAATGTACGCCACGTTGGCCAGGACCTGCATGGCCAGGCCGGTAGGTGGTCACCTCTTGACGCACCCTTGACTCCTGTGGGATGTGAGCTCCCCCTCGCCACCAGGATATGCCCCCTGCCCTCCTCTGATGGCCACGGCACCCACCCCCCGGGAGCCATCCCTACGCACCTGCAGGGGGATCACCACCCCAAACACCTTCTTCTCCTTGTCAGACAGGATGTACTTGATGAAGGCCCAGCCCGAGCCGATCAGGGCGATGGTGATGAACAGGAGCGCTCCCTTCAGCCTGGGGCACGGGCATCTGATGAGGGGGGCCTCCCCTGCCCACTTCCCCCTGCCCGCCCCGCCCGGCAGAGGGGGCACTCACAGGTGTGTGATGTAGTGCACGACAGCGAGGCCTTCGATGGGGTGGCCCTGGCTGTTGATGAAGTAGTAGTTGATCTGGAGGTGGACGGACAGGTGGACAGTCAGACCGGGGGATGCCCGGGTGGGTGGCTGGTGGGGGTGTTGGGGACATGGGCGATCCCATGGGATGGGTGTAAAAACTTGAACGGTTATCATCAGGATGGGGGGGGGACTCAAAATGGACAGTCATCACCCACAACAGCAAAGGGACAGGCAGAGTTGGGTGGGTAGATGGCCAGGCAATCGGTGATGTGGACAATCATAGTTGGACCAGGGGACAGTCAGATTGGAGAGTGGACAGTGGGAGCTGGACAGGACAGGCAGACAAATGAGATGGGGAGACAGCTGCAGAGTTGGACACCCAGGCCTGCAGAGCTGGGGGGAGCCTGGAGCGTCCCACCTTCCCGGCCCCCCCTCGCCGCCTGGCCTGGGCGCTCACACTGTGGAAGAGGAGGGAGATGCTCTTGGTGAACGGCAAGGCCGCCATGAGCCAGTGGATCTTGAAGACATTGTACCTGGCAGAGGGTTGGGGAGAAAGGGCCGGGAGAGCGTCAGTAGAGGGTAGGGATGGGCTGTGGCGGGAAGTGGTGGTGGGTGTGGACAAGGGCATTACGTGTTCCTGCAGAGCACGGACACCCAGAAGACGCCAGCCGCCAGGAAGCAGGCAGACATGATCAGGTACAGCTTGAAGAGGGGAATTTCAGCAGCAGACAGGAAGCCGTCGGGGTTCTTCTCCCGGATCATCACCTAGGGAGGGGGCAGGTGGTCGCAGGGCCTAGCTCTGGACTTGAGGAGCCAGTACGGCAAGTCTCCAGCTCTCCTACTTCTGGCTGGGAAACTGGCCTCTGAGCCTCAGTCTTCCCCCCTCTCTCCAGGGGGTACATAGCCATCCCTTGGTATTCCTTGAGGGTTTGGTTCCAGGACCCTGGTGGACACCAAGACTGAGAGGCTCCAGTCCCTTATGTAAAATGGTGTAGCATGTGCATAGAGCCTCCCACAGACTCTCGGTCATCTCTAGATGACGCAGTACCTGGAGCAACATGCGGCTGTGCCGTATTGCTCAGGGGTTAAGAACAGGGAAAGTCTATATACGTGGCACAGATGCAACGGTTTTCCCCTAAGACTTTCAATCTGCGGTTGGTGAATCCTCTGACGGGACATGGAGGGCCGACCATACGGGTGCTATTTCCCACCATTGCCACCAGGAGGATTTTAAGAAGTGTCACTGGGGTGGTGCTCCTGGCCTGTGGCAACCACAGCAGCCAGCTGCTACCCCTCTGCTCACAGTGATGTCAAATGGACGCTCCCGGCCGGGCATGGAGTTGTAGCAGTTGTGGAAATTGAGGTTGTACTGGCCTTCCTCTGCCCTGGAGCCGATCACCACGTGGAACTGGGCAGGGAACAGATGAGCTCAGCCTGGGTCCCCAGCTGTTGGGGGAGGCCAGGCTGCAGGCACCACACACACTTACGCTGAAGTTGTAGGAGTTGTTGAGGTGGCTCAGGCCCAACACCAGCTCCTTGTCCTTCCCATTGGGGTCCTGAAGGGAGAGAGTCCCTTCATCAGCTGGCCTTTCCAGATGGCCCAGGCTCGGGTCCCCATGCACCCCTGGGCTAGGCCTCTCTCCCTCCCACCCTGGCTCACCGAACCTGAGACACTGCGAGTTTTGCCTTGGCTTTGTTGACTGTGGAGGTTCCTGTAGGAGACAGGTGAGTGATTTTAAGAGGAGCAGTCAGAGGGACAGCAAAAAGTAGGGGGATCCACAGTGTGACCCTGCCCATCTTCCTCCCTGGCAGGCAGCCTAACTCACCACTGTCTGCTTTGGGGGTGACTGTGGGCTCTGGCTTCGGAAGCGCTGGTTTGGAAGTCTCTTCGGGGAGAAGCCCAGGAGAGATGAACAATTTCTTCTGCTCCCCATATTTTCGTACCTGGACCCTGGGGTGAGAAGCAGGGGCCTGAAGCCTGGGGTCAGGCACACACCTGCACTGAAGGACAAGAGCCCCTCAGGTGCTCTGCATCTCCTCCCCGGGGACAGCACCTGGCTGAGCCTGGGGTCACCAGGTTGACCCCAGCACGAACCATCACCCATCAGGGCGAACCCCTCACTGCTCTGCTGGCTGCACTGGCCACTACCCGTCCCTCCACACCGACTCCTGCATTCCACGTTAGCACCTCATTTTGTACCCACAGTGAGGCAACATGGGGTCGAGAGTCCCTGGCACCAGGCTGCCTAGGTCTGAATCCCAGTTCTTAAGACTCAAGTTTTCTCCTCTGAAGAATGGGCATAAGCACAATGGAAGGATCAATGAGTTCACACGTGTTAAAGCTCCCAGGGCACCTCCTGGAGAGCAGGAGGCATTCAGCAAGGACGACGGCCTGTAATGCTGCCAGTCTCCCAAGCTGCACCTGGTCTTCTGCTGAGCCCCCAACATTCCCTGAGCACCTCCCTCTCCTTCCTCCCACTCATCAGAGGCTTGAAGCAGACACTGGACAGTAGCGGCTTCTCCCAGGAGACTCCAGGGTCTTTTGAGCTCCTGTTCTTCCTGATCAGCTCGGCACATGTGGGTATCACACTCAGGAAACCCCGACTTGGATCTTTAGCCAGTCGTGCCCCAACTCACTGCAGACCCTTGGTGTCGATGAGGAACAGGACCAGGAAGCTGCTACTGTTTCTTTGTAGAGGACAGTCATGGTAATCCCGGGTCTGGTGAGCAGGCAAGAGGGAGCAGGGGTTACCTCTTCCTATGGGTTGGTGCAGCCCCACCCTGTTTACCTCCCCCGGGTCTCTTCTTGTCCCCACCTCTGGGGAACAACCAGGGACTATGGGTTCTAGAGGCAGGAGACAGACATCCTCCAGTCCCCAGAGTCCCTCCTTCCCTCCCCACCCCTCCACTCACTGAGTAGGAGCGAATGCCACCAGATCGAACCCGGCTCAGGCTGAACCCCACCTGGTGGGTGTAAGCAAAAAGGGAAGATGTGAGGGACTCCAGGAGGGACCCCTCAAGCCACCTCTTTCCCAGCAACAGAAATGTGGCTTCACATTTACTGAACACTTGCAGTGTGCCCAGATCCCACACTCTTTCTCTGAGTTTCCCAACAACCCATCTCCCCACCCTCTTTATCTCCAGCCATCCCCTCTCTCTCAATCTGCATGGCACTTCCTCACGGAGAACTTCAACAGCTCACCCTGTTTCCCACAAATTAAAATGTTGATGGGTTTCTGCTCTGGGCCCTGGAGTTCACACCAGGACCTGACATGAAGCTCTGTCTTTTTCAGGGTGTGTGATTCTGAGCAAGTCCTGTACCTCCCAGCTGGGGCCATCCCCTGAAACCTGGATTCAGTGAATTTCCACAGCATTCCTGAGAGGTAGTTAAGAGGGAAGGAGTCCAAAGAGACTGCTCTGCAGAGGACCTGGTCCTGGTGGAATCAGTAGATGCTAGTCATTCACTCTGACTCCTGGGACTGGGGCTGTCCTCCCCTCCCATTAAGAACAGGGTCTAAATCAGGTGTGATGCCTGTAATCCCAGCTACTCGGGAAGCTGAGATAGGAGGATTAAAATTTGAGGCCAGCCTGGACAATTTAGAGAGATCCTGTTTCAAAATAAAAAATAAAAAAGGGGCTGGGGTGTGGTTCAGTGGTAGAGGGCTTGCCTAGCATGCACAAGGCCTAGGGTTCCATCCCAAGTACTGCAATCAAAAGAGAGAGAGAGAGAGAGAGAGAGAGAGAGCGCCTAGCACATATCACATGAGATATTATTATTCCCAGGTGACAAGTGAAAAACCTGAGGCTCAGAGGCCAAGGGACTTGCCCATGATCACATGAGTGAGGGGCAGAACTAGAATGGGAATCCAGAACTGGAGGAGGAGGGGTGAAGCTTGTGCACCCAGCCCCCTTCCAAGCCCCTCACCAAGGGGGCCTTCTCGTCTGTCTCTTGGAGGTCCAGCCGTAGGAGCCTCAAATCCACTTCCAGGGAGCCATTGGCGTAGAACCCGAAGCTGTTGAGCTGGATATCTGCTCGCTTCTCCCCCTGCCGGACACCAAGGAGGTAGAAACAGCTCAGACTTCTTTGTACCAGCCCAGCCCCAAGGCTCTGGCTGGACGTCTCCGTGCCTCCCAGTCCTCTTTACTTAGGACAGGCCTAGAGGGTGACAAGAGAGGATGTGAAGACCTCTCCGCAGGGTGTGTCCCCGAGCCACTCCAGGACAGGGACAGGGTGGCCCTGGATTTTTCAACTACAGTTCTGGTCGTCCAGGAAGAGAAACGCTGGGGCAACTGGCCCTCACTGGCTGAGAACCACTCTGAAAGTAATGATTCATCTCAGTGCGCCTGGCCTTCACCTCCTGAGAACTCTCAGATTCCAACTGGAACCCCAGAGGGCTGAGATTTCGGCTAAGCCCCCAAGATCCCAGCGAATGTCCCGAAGATCCCACTCGAGAATCCTCAGGACTTCCTCTGAATGGCATCAAGGGACCCTAATGTCCCCAAAGTGAGCCCAAGAACTTAAAGGGCTTAGAGCGAAGGGTCCCGAGAGAGAGAGAGCCCCAGCCCCGACGCGCAGGCACGACTCTAGAGTGACTGGCCAGGTGACTCGTCACCAACACGGAGAGAGATTCTGGGACGAAACCACTCCGGGCCTACAAGCGGGGGGCGTCAGACTGCTCCATCCCGCCTCAGGAGGGGGGAGGATGGACGAGACCACTCCAAGCCAGGGGCTTCTCAGGGGCAAAGTTGCGCCCCGCCACCCCAGTCCGCCGAGCGGCGGGCCTCACCGTCAGCACCAGCCGGTGGATACGCCCGGAGCAGCCGCCCAACAGCAACAGCAGAAGGAGCCGCTGCCCCGACTCTGCGGGGCTCCAGCGGCCGAGCCCCCTCCTCTCGCTCACTGCCATCTCTGGAGCTGCCGCCTCCCCTGACACCGCCTCTGACGCCCACAAGCCCGCCTACCAGCCAACCAATCGCCGCACCAGGGGGCCGAACTCTTAGGAGTTTCCAGCCCGCCCAACCAATCAGCTATCAGCTCCTCGATGGACCGCGCCTATGCGACACTAGATGGACAGACTAGCTCCGAATAGGAGTACCAAGATCCCTTAACCCCACCTCCACTTTCACCAATCACTAGAAAGATTGTCCCGGATATAATTTGATAAACAGTCCGTCTAACCAATTAACCTGGACCTGATATCCGGCCCTTAAAGCGGAATTCCTTGACCTAACTCTTAACGGTCCAGGACTACATTACCCAGAATTCACCGGACGCAGACGCACTGGACAAGGCGTAAAAGAACTACGTTTCCCAATATCCCCAAGGACAGACTTCCGCTTCTTACTCTGGGGATGTGGCTCCCAGCCAGAGCTTAGGCTTTGGGTAAACACACGCATCTGTTGAGGCTGTTCTGTTCTCCTAATCTTCCTGGTCCACAGAGAGGCCAAAGCCTCGCCCCAGGTTAAGTCTTGACCCTTGGATGGCCCGTGACCCCAGGCTGAGTCTCCAATCTTAGACTAAGCTACGGTCCCAGAGTGAAGTAATTGGAGGTCCACCTGCAGAATTCAGGCTTAACCCCTTGTTACTGCTGAAACTCAGCTTTAGCCTGAAACCTTGACCCTCTCTCACACCCTACCAAACCCGAACGTCCCGCTCCCCGTGCACATTGAGCCTTAATCTCCGGCTGAGCCCCTGGTCTGTATAAACCAGCCCTGACTCCAGCTTATTCCTTCTCCTGGACCGTAGTTTCAGTTCCTGATCCCTAACTGCATTGCTGACACCTCTGGTAAACTTCCTACTCCAGTCTGAGATCCCATCCCAACCATGGGGCTAATCTGGGCTGAATCCCAAATCCAGTTTGAGTCTCTGACCAGATTTGAGCCCAGAATTTTGCTGGGCTGGGCCCCAGTCCCTGACTGAGCCACTGAATCCCACCTTGCAATCAAAGGGTTTCTAGCCCAGAAGCCACCAGAAGCTGGGGCCCAGTCCCAGCGGAGCCAACAACTCCAGTGTAGGTTGGGAGCCTTGACAAGGGAGGAGATGGGGGGGGGCAGATTCCTCCTGCAGCCCCATCTGGGCTTCTGTTATCGGTGTGGCCAAAGGGAGAGTGCCAAATGGGTGGCACCACTGGCACTTCTTCTCTTTCATCCCAGAGCCTCAAGGGGATTTACAAGGTGTGAACCGACTTTTATGGGAGTAGGATACAGACTTCCAAGCCCCAGGGCTCCATTATCTAGGGGAGGGGCCGTGTTAGGATCCTAGGATCAGTAATGTTAATGAAACCTGATTGGGCTCATGGATGAGACCGGAAAATGGGGTGGTGCAAGCATGAACTGCACTGGAGCCGGGGAGAGGCCTGGGACAGGCGCCCCAAGGACAGTTCGTCCTCAGTTTCCCAGTGGAGTCTCTGGAGGAGAGAATGCAGGATGCGGTGGGGGCGCTAATGGACCCGGCCTTGGCGGAGGCACGTCCTGGGCAGGATCGAAGTCCTCCCATCCGTCCTGTGGCCGGAGGAACCAGACCATTAGTGGGACAAACGTAGACGCCTGGAGCCGGGTCGTCCCGCAAGAGCCGGGTGACCTCAGGTTCTCCCTTCAACTGAATGGGGGAGGGACTTGGCTTTGGGGGTTTTAGTGTCTTGGCCCTTTAAGGAACGATTGAGGAAAAAGGGGGAAGGGAAGAACCATCTGCGGCGGGGGAGGAGGTGGGAGGATGAGAGGGGGCCCCAGAGATTTAGAAAATGGGTGGGGGTCCTTTAAGGGGTCGGTCCAGTGGCTACGGGCCTCAACGTTTTTTTTAGTGGGGCGGAGCGTCCGTTGGGCCCGCCTTCTCGTAGCCCCGCCCTTGGGGCGCCGAGCGGGGATCCGCGCGGGGCAGGAGGCGTGGCAAATCGTGAAGGGGCGTGGCATGGCATGCAGTGGGCGTGGCAGAGCGAATCAGGGCGGGGCCGGGCGCACCGCCTGGGGCAGAGTCTCCCCGCGGAGGGCGGCGGGAGGCGGGAGGCGGGCGGCGGGCAGCGGGGACCGGGCGCGGCGGCGGCGGCGGCGGCGGCGGCGGCTTCGGCGGCGGGAGCAGCATGGATTGGGGCACCGAGTTGTGGGTGAGTCCGGTCGACCCGACTCCAAGTTCTCCCTTGTTGGAGTGCAGACTTTCCCCCTTTGTCCCCACTGTACCTTAGCGGGGACTCAGCACTTTCCCTTCCACTGACCCCTGGGTCCCCACCCTCTTACCCCGCGTCCTCTCTCAGAGTTTTCAGCGAGTCTCTGGACGCCCAGAGACTAAGAGAGAGTTTGCAGGACTGGTGTAGGGAAACTGAGGCACGGGTTGGTTGAGAGTGAGGCGGAAAGAAGTTCTAGGACCAGGCCGGGGCAGCCCGGCGAGGTCACCTATTTTGAGCGCCCTGGTCAGGCCGGCGGCTTATCTTACGGCCCCTGGGTCCCTGCCCGCCGCCCGCCTGTCCGACTGGGAGGGGGAGGGGACCCTCTGGCCATCCTCTTCCCCACGTGGGACCTACTAGTACTGAGCGCCTTTCAGTCGCCTTTAATCTACACCTAGGGGCTTGGAACGCTTCTGGAGGGGCAGGGGGCTGCGAGGCTCGGCCCCTGACCCCTCTCGGCCCTTCCCCAGTTCACACTCGAGGGCGGGGCTGCCCCTCGGCTGCCTCTTATCTCACCCAGGAAGCCCCAGAAATTTCCCCCTCTCCAAGCTGGACCTCAGAGCCCTCCCTTTTCTGGGGGCGGCGGAATCCCTAGGTTCCTGGGTGCAGCAGGGTAGCTAGATCGCCACCTCCTCTCCCACTGTGGGATTATTTTTGGAGGCGTAGTGGAGTTAATGGGGAAACTGAGTCACTCATCCGAGGACTCCGAATCAGAGAACTTGGTGCCTGCCTGCCCCCTGGCTATTCCGAAGTTCCCCCCCTCCATTAGCTGCTGCAAACCCTGCCCCTCTGGCCCTGACTCACGCCAGGCCGGCCGGATTTTCCGGTATCTGGGGGGATTAGGGGAGCCCGGGCAGTGGGAGGAGCCTTTCCAAATTTTACACCCCTCTAGGCTGTCGGGAGACCAAGACCCTGTTGTCCTGCAGGGGCCCCAGCCCTGTTCTCTGGCCCTTCCCGGGAAGGGGAGGGGGTTCCCGCCAGCTTCCTGCCTCCTCCTGCGCCACGCCGGGGCGGCGCCGGGAAGCCACTCCTCCTTGGAGCGCAGGGCTTTGAGGCTGCCAGTGCATCTGGTCGGTGGGCCCGACGTGGGGTCCCGAGGTCGTGACCCTGGCCCTCCCCATTCCATGCTCGCCATCAGGATCAGTTTGAGGTACTCGAGCGCCACACGCAGTGGGGGCTGGACCTGTTGGACAGATACGTGAAGTTCGTGAAAGAACGCACAGAGGTGGAGCAAGCTTATGCTAAGCAGCTGCGGTGAGACCCTGGGCCCTTTTGGCGCGGAACTAGGGGTGGCCTGAGGCTGGGTGGCTCAGCCTTCCTGCCTCTGTCTTCCTTTAGGAACCTCGTGAAGAAATATCTGCCCAAGAGACCTGCCAAAGATGACCCTGAATCCAAGTAAGGATGGAGAGGGGGATGACCCCCGCTGTCCCAAATCTGCTCCTCCTAGCCAGCCACCTTGGGTGTGGGGCTCAAGTTCTCTGCTTCTCCTTCTCTCATCTGCTGAGTAGGATGCTCTGGTTCTTGCAAAATGAGTGCCTTTGGGAAAGTGACTTCTCTATGCCTCTGTTTTCCTCATCTGGGAAATGGGACCGGTGACCATGGCCTTGTGTGAAGCCAGCTGGGTTAAAGTGTTAAAAGGGTCCAGCCCACAGTGACTGTGAGAACGTGTCTCTTCATTCTGAATCTCCCATTCCAAAAATCTAAAAAACTCTAGAAATCAAACAAGTGTTTTTTTTTGTTGATGTTGTTCTGTGGTAACTTGACAGCAATCTCCAACAAAACTGACTTGATGTTGATTCTAGTCTTTTTATCCTACTTAGTGTGAATATTGTTGTTCTTTATATCCAAGCATTGAAAATGTTCTAGTAACTTGCACAGACTGTTCCCCCTTGTCATCAATTCCTAACAGTACAGTGAACAACTGTGCCATGGCCTCTACATTGTATAAGAGTTATACCCCTTTACCCAAGTCCCCAGGATTCTGAGTTCTAAATCACATCTGAATCAAGGGCTGAGGATAAGGACTATGGATCAGAACTTATCATTGCTTTGGGGATGAATGTTCGGGACATGTCCCTTCTCACCCGGAGACGGGTCCTAGGGCATCCTGCTCCTGGAGAACCTGAATCCCAGCCTCTCCCCGGTCCCAGGTTTAGCCAGCAGCAGTCCTTTGTGCAGATTCTCCAGGAGGTGAATGACTTCGCAGGCCAGCGGGAACTGGTGGCTGAGAACCTCAGCGTGCGTGTGTGTCTTGAGTTGGTCAAGTACTCGCAGGAGATGAAGCAGGAGAGGAAGATGGTGAGGGCCCCACTCCCTGGGTCTTGCCGAGGGCACCTGCCGGAACCCTGGTGAGCCTTCTCGCCCTCCTTTCCACAGCACTTCCAGGAAGGACGGCGGGCTCAGCAGCAGCTGGAGAGTGGCTTCAAACAGCTGGAAAATGTGAGTTCCCTGGGCGTGGGTAGCTCTGGCCTGGGGAGCAGGGTGAGCAGAGCCATCCCCAGAGCTGCTCCCTCTTTCTGGCCAGGACGCCCCTCTCCCAAGAGTTCCCAGCATACCCATGGTCCCCCATCTGCTGGGTGACTTCCCACCAGTCCCTAATGACCTTGGTTTCCCACCTCCCCTACTGGGGATGGCTTCACGCGCTTCTGTCTCCTCCACAGAGTAAACGTAAGTTTGAGCGAGATTGCCGGGAGGCAGAGAAAGCAGCCCAGACCGCTGAGCGCCTAGACCAGGATATCAATGCCACCAAGGCTGATGTGGAGAAGGTGCATGTGGGGCCTGTGACAGGCTGGACGGGTCAGAGTGGGACATGGCCAGAACCTGGCAATAACCTCTGCCTTGTATCCCTCAGGCCAAACAGCAAGCCCACCTCCGGAGTCATATGGCAGAAGAAAGCAAGAATGAATATGCGGCCCAGTTACAGCGCTTTAACCGAGACCAGGCCCACTTCTATTTTTCACAGATGCCCCAGATATTTGATGTGAGCACTCCTCAGCTTTCAGCCTAACTCTTACACATGTGGCAACACCCCCGTTGCCACGTCCCCGTCCTGGGCTGAAATAGAATTAGAAACCTGTAGTGACAAGGAGCTGTGCATTTACTCAAGCTTTCTTCCCGGGATGCCTTTCTCTCCTTCTGGAACTCTTATTCGCTCTTCTAAGGCCCCAGCTCTAACAACCTCTAGGTCTCATCTGTCTTCTCTTTCAGCCTCCTTTCCCAGTCTCTGTTCCAGACTGGGTGCTGGGATCATCTGTGCTGCTTCTATTTTTTTCTTCAAAGCCCTGTTCCATTGTCTCCTCTTTTGAGAAGGCTTTTCTGAGTCCCTAGGCAAGGGTCACCTTTGAGAGCTGCGGCCCTGTGTTTCAGCCCCAGCCCCACTGGGCTGGAGTCTCCATATTGGACTGTCTTCCCCACCACACTGGGCAGGGGCTGGTGCTGATGGCCTGAGCGCCATCATGTTTGCAGAGCCCGTCACATCTGAGCTGCCCCCACCCATGCTTCTCATGCCTTTGCCCCGGCCCCACAGAAGCTGCAGGACATGGATGAGCGCAGAGCCACCCGCCTAGGAGCTGGGTATGGGCTGCTATCGGAGGCGGAACTGCAGGTGGTACCCATCATCGCCAAGTGCTTGGAGGGCATGAAGGTGGCTGCCGACGCTGTGGATGCCAAGAATGTGGGTGTCTGTTTGGGCTGAGGAGTGGGCCTGGGGAGGGTTGGGTCCCCCCCAACTAGGCACTTGGCCTTGCCCCTGACTGTCCACCCACTGCCCCTTCTCCCAGGACTCCCAGGTCCTCATAGAGCTGCATAAGTCAGGTTTCGCCCGCCCTGGCGACGTGGAATTCGAAGACTTCAGCCAGCCCATGAACCGTGCACCCTCCGACAGCAGCCTGGGCACCCCCTCAGATGGACGGCCTGAGCTCCGGGGCCCTGGCCGCAGTCGTGCCAAGCGCTGGCCCTTCGGCAAAAAGAACAAGGTGGGGGCCCGGAATCTTGTGGGAGAGGGCAGTGATGGGGACAGTCGAGGCCCCACTGAGTTGGGCCCAGCCACTGGAACGCTGAGTCCGGGGCAGGAATTTTCCTCTTGGCTGCAGGCCCGGGCTGGAGGGAAGGAAGGCGGGCGGGCGGCCCATTGGCTTGGGAGTCCCCCGAGGCCGAGGGGGGCAGGGTGGGGTCCTGTGGAGTCTGTCTGCTGCTTCTTGGGATGCTGAGAAAAGACCTGCTAATGGAATTCGTGTGGCCTGATGGCTTGTGAGCCTGTCCTTCAGGAGTGCCCCCACCTTAGTCCCTCCATCTGGCTCATGGGTCCCTGGTCCACCACTCCTTATGCCACTTTCTTTGGGGACTTTTTGGTTTTCAGTGTCAGACGAATACCTTAACACCCTCGTTTCCACCTCGGACAGCCCCGGCTCCCCAGTGTGCCTTAGACCCCTCCCACTGACACCTGCCATCTTGGCCTTCCGCCCTCTCCTCCCCTGACCTTTCCTGCCTTCCACACCCCCCTCTGAATGGCATGCCCCTTTGGCCTGTGTCTCAGCCCTTGATTCCTGCATGTGCCTCCCACACCTTCTAGACTGTGAGTCCAGAAAGCCCCTGGACGGCCATGGGTCTGCGCTAGCCCCTGGTCCTAAGGGCCAAGGGATGCGGGAGATGGGGGGGGGGGGGCATGACCTCCAGGCCGCAGCCTGACGTCCTCCCTGCCACCTCCTGGATTTTGTGTTGCCCTTGCACGTGTGTTCTGTGTGGTTGTGCATCTCAAGTTGTGATTTTCTTACCGTTATGATTTTTTTTCTTTCTTTCTCCCTTTTGTTTTTCCTTCTCTGCGTCCATCTTTACGTTCATCCATCCTCGTTCTCTACTCCCACCTCCTCCTGGCTCATCCCCTCCTGGCCCCCGCTGGTAGCCACGCCCCCCACCCCTCTCCCCCCTGGGGGGCCCCCTGCCCTCGGCCTTGCCTAACGGACCCCCGTCCCCCCGGTCCGGCCGCGACCCCTTGGCCATACTGAGTGAGATCAGTAAGTCGGTCAAACCGCGGCTAGCATCCTTCCGCAGCCTTCGAGGTGGCCGTGGGGTAAGTGAAGGCTGGGGGAGGAGGGACGGCCCTGGCCTGGCCCGCCCAGCGGCAGGGTGGCGGACCCCGGGCTCGCTTCCCGCGGCCGGCTGGGCCCCTCTCCTGCTTCGCTCTGTGCATGGCCTTGCTCCCAAGAACCTTGGAAGGGGAGGAAGGCAGACTTGAATCCTCAGGAGTGTGCAGCGCCTGGAAACTTCGACTTCAGAATCCCAGACTCAGGCCTCTGTCCGTCTTGCAGACTGTGGCATCGGAGGATTTCAGCCACCTGCCCCCAGAGCAGCAGAGAAAGCGGCTCCAGCAGCAGTTGGAAGAACGCAACCGGGAGCTGCAGAAGGAGGTGGATCAGAGGTACAGCCTGGCAGAGCCGGCAGGCAGGGGACAGAACCGTGCCAGGGGGTTACATTTAAAGGAATGGTGGAGTGCTTGCCTAGCACAGGGGAAAAACAACCAGAAAATAATTACACTCAGATGCACCCAAAAATCTCCCAGAGACACCAGCCAGCGGGGTGGTTTTACAGGTCATTCTTCACGCACCGGGAGGAAACTGCTTTCCTTCTCCTGCAAGCCTTTCTAGCAAACAGAAAGAGTGAGAGCTGCCAGCTTATTTAGGAGGCCGGGGAAACCTGGGTCCCTAAATCAGTGAGCAAGAACTCAAGCCAATAAAATGACGGGCTCCTTTTACCTCGCTTCTGATTTTAGATACAAAATCCTAGCCAAGCAAATCTAATGACATATCACAAAATAATACACCATGTGTGGTGATACTTGGATATAGGTACCTAATGCCACAGAACTGTAAGCCTCAAGGGGACCACAGGAGGAAATTTTATGTTGTCTCCTTTACTATGTAATCAGGAAAAAAAAATTTTAAAGAAAAAAAAATACACATAATCAGTTGGGCATTATCTCAATAATGCAAAGATGGTTCAATATCAAGAAATCTAGCAGTCTAATCACCACAAAAGGGGAGAAAAGGATATGGCTGTCTACTTAATAATTGAAACACTTTAAATATTAACAATAAAAATTTGCCAGATGAAAAAGAAAATCTTTACTCACTCTTTCCAAGCAGCAAAATCCTCTTCCCAGTCCTGTTACATAACAGGAATGACGTTTGCCACTTGCCAGGAGGCGGCCAAGTTCTAGTTTGCTGTCTGCGAGTAACCTCTCCGACAGATGGCTTTTCCGGGGGTGAAGTTTCATCTGGCACTAGGTGGTTTCAGGGTTTCTGTGGTGGAGGGGCAGGTAAAGGGTGCGTGCCTAGAGTCAAGGGAGGCTGCTCGTGAATTCTAGCTGTCCCAGAGGGCTCAGGCAGCTTGCTTCACCTTCTTGCCTCGATTTCCTCATATGTGACATGGGTCAGGTAATGACTAGAAGGAAGTTGAGCTGAGACTGCCATATTCCATGAGTGCTCCCACTACCCGATGTACCCGGAGGTGGGAATGGGAGACTATGATAGTTTCACAGCTAGCAATCACGAACACCTACTGGGCTCCAGGCACTATTCTGCACCCTCCACATGAACTCCCTGATCTTGACTCTATGTTTCTTTTCTTTCCTGTCCCATCCCGGTGCTGGCAACGAAACCCAGGGCTTCACACTGGCCAGGGAAGTGCTCTGACATTGAGCTACAGCCCAGTCCCCTAGAGCTAGGATAATGCCTAGTATATACCAGGTACCCAATGGACATAGGAATAATTGAATTACTGTGGGGAACTTACTGTGTACCAAGTACTGCTCCAGTCCTCACACCAGCCCACACAAGCTGTTATTCCCATTTTCAAGGTTAAGATCTGCAGGCAAGGCTCTGTAGCCTCAGCTCACACCAGCAGGAAATGCCAAACTGAGAGTCAAACCCAGGCAGTGAGCCCTACTAGCATGGAAGCTCTTTGTTTTGAGACTGGGTCTGGCTAGATGGCTCAGGCTGGCCTTGAACTCTTGGGCTCAAGCAATCCTACTACCTCAGCCTCCCGAGTAGCTGGCCCCCACATTTGAGTTCTAACCAATCTCGCCTTGCTCCTGGCTTCGAGCCCCTGTTCACCTGCAACTCTTTCCTCCTGTCTTGCCCCAGGGAGGCTCTGAAGAAAATGAAGGATGTGTATGAGAAGACACCTCAAATGGGTGACCCTGCCAGCTTGGAGCCCCGGATCACAGAAACCCTGAGCAACATTGAGCGGCTGAAATTGGAAGTGCAAAAGTACGAGGTAAGGGGAAGGCCCTGGGGAGGGGTGGAGTGGCGGCCAGCCTGGCTGAGTCACTGCCGGGTGGGGGACAGGGATCCAGCTGTTTCTCATCATGGCCTTGGGTGTGCATGGGTGATCTCAGGAAATCTCCGGGTGCAGGATGGGCCGACCTCGGAGCCCTGCCCCGGAGCTGATGTGATCTTGTCCTCCCAGGCTTGGCTGGCAGAAGCCGAGAGCCGGGTCCTAAGCAATCGAGGGGACAGCCTGGGCCGGCACACCCGGCCCCCCGACCCCCCATCCAGTGCTCCCCCAGACAGCAGCAGCAATGGGTCACAGGACAACAAGGAGAGGTGAGCTGGGAGGCAGACAGGTGTGGCCCAAGAGCCCACCCGGAGGGCCTGCTTCCATCTGCCTTCTTCTCCCACCCAGCTCTGAAGAGCCCCCCTCAGAAGAGGGCCAGGACACCCCCATCTACACGGAGTTCGATGAGGATTTTGAGGAGCCCACGTCTCCCATAGGCCAGTGTGTGGCCATTTACCACTTTGAAGGTGAGAGCGGCAGGGGGGTGGGGGTGGGGGCACATCAGTTGCTCTGGGCGTCTCTGGCTAGGATGTTCAAGTTGGCCTAAAGCAGAGACCCGGGCCCACCCCACGACAGGGTCCAGCGAGGGCACCATTTCCATGACCGAGGGCGAGGACCTTAGTCTGATGGAAGAGGACAAAGGCGACGGCTGGACACGGGTCAGGCGGAAACAGGGAGGTGAGGGCTATGTGCCCACCTCCTACCTCCGAGTCTCGCTCAACTGAACTTGCCAGAGGCGGGAAGAGGGGGCCTGTCGGCTGCTGCTTCTGGGCCACGGGGAGCCCTAGGACCTATGCACTTTATTTCTGCCCCCGTGGCTTTGGCTGAGACCTGTGTAACCTGCTGCCCCCCATCCCACCTGTCATCCCAACAGACCCGCTGTGCCTTCCAGCTCGATGTACATACTCATGTTCAAGTCTTCCCGCCACTCGGCTTGGGCCATTTCGTTTTATATAAAAAAAAAAAATTATGTAAAGTTTCTGGAGTCTGTGCCTTGTTAGAGGATTAGACATGGGGCCCAGATCCTCCAGTGCCACCCTCCTGGCCACACAAGGAATGAGGAAGGGGAGGTGAACTTGAGCACACCTTTGACAAACCCTGCCCCTTAATGGGAGTTGGTTTTAAGTCAGTGGGTGCTTGTCACTCCAGGAGAGGAAGAAAGAAACCAAACTCCATTCCTTCCTGTGCATTGTAGCTTACTGAGAATGGGTAGGGTTTATTGAGTACCTGCTGGGTGCCAGGCATTCTCCACCATGATCTGATTGGAACATTAAGCTTTCATCTCAGCCACAAACCCTAGAAAGCACACAGTTTCACTTTTGTGTTGAAGGTCAGCACAGAGAAGTGAAATGATCTGCTGAAAGTCACACAGCTTTTCAGAAGTACAGTCGAATTTTGAACTCCTGATACTAGATCTGCAAGTTCTCTTACCAAGAAAAGCCACATGTTCTCCACCGGGCATTGCTTTCTGGGTGTTCCCAGCTGTGGGGTGTGTGTGTGTGTGGCAGGAGCGTGGCCTCCAGTTTACCTAGGTCAGTCTTCTAGGGTGAGACAGGAGGCTGCTGCACCCCCACCCCAGGATCCTTGTGCATTTTTGCAAACTTGGATTGCCTCCTTTTTGTGAGGCCTGGAGCCAGTTTCCACTGCTCAAGGCTGTGAGAAGCCTGAGGCAACTTCCTTGGTCTCCTTGGAGGTCCCTGGAAGTTTGGGGTCCTGGTGTAAAGAAGGGTGTCTCTTGTCTTAGTGGTCAGGCTCTAGACGCTGCGACAGGATGCTAAGCACATGTTGGAACTTCTCCAGGCGTTCTGATAGGGGCGCACTGGCGCCCTGGCTCCCCCAGAGCAGCCTCCGCATGAAACTAGTGGTCAGGGCCTCCCTCAGTTCCGGGTTAGGCTGGAATCCTGGAAAGTGGGTCAGGTGGGCTGGGGGTGGGGCCCGGAGGGCCGCCTCGCCCCTCCGCACCCCGCATCGGTGTTTTTTCAACTTGAGACTTCGACCAAGCAAAAGGACTCTGCTCCAGTCTGTGGAGCCACTGGGCGGGGTTAGTACTTGCCTGACCGAGGGGTGGCTTTTCACCAGCCAGGGCCCCTGGGGATGGCCTATTTCAAATACAAGATTCAGGGACCCCCACCTTGGGGCCGCCCCTGAGGCAATTTGAGGTCAGAGCCATCTTGCATTGCAAGCTTGAAGGTAGGTTGGCCACCTTAAGAGAGGGAAGGGCGAAGGTCACCCTTGAAGGCGGGAATGGTCCGGACGAGGAACCCAGGATAGCGGGGAGGGTAGGTTGGCCACCTTAAGAGAGGGAAGGGCGAAGGTCACCCTTGAAGGCGGGAATGGTCCGGACAGGAACCCAGGATAGCGGGGAGTGGGGGCTCTGAGCGCCGTGAGAGTGTTCTACCAGGTGGAAGAACTGAGTCCTTTGGAAGGAAGCTGGGCGTTCTTGGGGGTCGAGAGTCCCCGGAGGCCTGGTAGTCCCAGGTGGGAGACTGGGAATGGGACCCGTGGGTGTGGCTCGGAGAGGCGGGGCCGCCCCTTTCGGAGCCCAGGCCATACTTGGCGTTCCTGTCAATACTGTTAATTGGTGTGCGAGCTTGGGGTGCAAACTCCCGCTCCTGTCCTGGGGCAGGTGGGATTGGAGGCATCCAACTGAGACTCCGAGGGGTGTCCCTGATGTCGGGACCCCTGGCGGCCAGGCGCGGAGCGAGCACTCACCTCGCAGGCGCTGGGCAGCCGCCTTGCGGAACTTGCGCGCGTCGCCGGCCATCTGACGCGCACCGTGCAGGGTCCGCAGCAGCCGCTCGCAGCCCTCCTCCAGCGGCCCCGCAAGCTCCTCGCCCTCCAGCAGGCGCACCGCGGGCGCCCAGTGCGGCAGCGCCACCTCGCCAGGGTCGCAGGGTCCTATGGAGGGGAAGGGTCTGATCTGGGTTTGGGCGGTGTGTGGGTTTAGGGCTGGGTGGAGCCTAGGACCGAAGCCAGAGCGAGGCTTTACGGGGCTTTACGGAGAGGACTGGGTCAAGGGCGTGGTCGAAGGCGGCGGGGCTTAGGACCGAGGCGAAGGGCCCTGGACCGAGCCTAGTGTGGAAGGCGGGGCCGATGGTGAGGGGGACCGGGTCTGGGACCGAAATAGAATGCCACACGGAACCAAGATGGGACCTAAGACAGGACAAGGCTTGGGGACAGACACATAGGATTGAGCCTAGCACTCCACACTTAGGGCAGGGGCGGGGCTTAGGGCTGAAGCCCCAATGAGGCGGGGCCTAAGATAAGGCTGGGACCCAGTCTCGCCCAGGGGGCGGGGTCTAGAGCAGGGGGAGGAGTCTAGGGTAGGGGCGGGGCCTAGGGCTCTGCTGAGATTCCAGTTAAAGTTGGTCCCCAGCTCCGCGCGACGTCTAATCCCAGACAGTCACTTACCCGCTCCCTCATCCAGCGCCCGCATCAGCGGCTTCAGCTCCTGCTCGAAGGCCAGCGCAACCTCTGTGTGGCTCCGTCGGAGGTGGCGCCACGTGTGTTCCAGCCGGGACACCTAAGCAAAGAGACCCGTGCCTGCCTCCTCTCCCGTTTCCATTTCCTGCGCTACAGCTACCTCCCCATCCGTTTCCCACACACCTGTGGCATAAGAAGGGCTCCCATGACCGCAGCCAGCCCGGGCAGGTCCCCTGCTGCCCCTGGCCGCATCGCCAAAGCCAGCTCCACCAGGCCTCTCAGTGCGGCTGCGCGCTCCTCCAGCGGTCCAGAGCAGCCCAGCACCGCCAGCGCCCCGGCCAGGGCCAGCGTCTCTAGCCTGCGGAGGCAGAGAACAAGGGTCTGGGGGCAGTAGGGAGGTTTGTAATGCGTGGGTGAGTGGGATTGGAGGTGGCACTGCCCATCTCTTCCCCCCTGGGAGGCCATGAATAGGGAAATGTTTGGAGAGCCTGGGAATCGCTCCCCTCAGCAAGTGCAGGGCACCTCCCCCGTACCCACTTCCCCTCCAGGACCAAGGTTCCAGGTCGATGAATCACCTCTCCAGCAGTTCCAGCCTCAAGCGATGCCCATGGGGAAGCGTGAGCAGTTCCAGGCCCGAAGCGACGCCCATGGCAGCTCGCTGAATTTTGGTCACTCCTAGGAGGCCTGCAGCCTTCGGGAGAGAATTGGGAGGTCAGTTCCATGAAGCTAGTATAGGTTCGATTGGGCCCTGCCTGGCTTCAGCCCGCCCCGGCGGCGGTGGGGGGCGGGGGTGCAGGTGATTCACCTGGCAGTCCACCAATAGCAAGTGGAGGGCGGTGCTCCCAGGATGGTGATCCAGGAACAAACCACGGAGAATACGCAAGACTTTGGGGTCCAGGGGCCGATTCTGGGGACCCAGCAGGTAAGATCGGGTATCAGGGGAGCAAAAGGAGACCTCGTCCTGTGGCCTTGCAAAACATCTGTCCTCCTTCACCATTTCCTCCTCCTCCTCCTCCCACCATGGTGACTCTGGCTCCAAACAGCTTTGGCCAGGAAGTATTCTCTGGGCACTGGGCACGCGGGGCACCAGCTCACAGTAGGTCGGGGGTCTTCCAGTAAGCACCAGTGAGGGTGTCCGGAGGGGCTTGGTTGGTGCCTTAGCATGAAGTTGGCCATCGGAGGCTCTGAGATTGTCAGCAATAGTCCCCAGGGGAGCGGGGGCCTTGGGCAACACGGGGTCACTGCCTGTCCGGAGCAGGGCAGATATCGGCATAGTGGAGGTTCCTGGGGATCATACAAGAGGGGATGATGGGAGTACACTGGGAAGATAGCTGGTAAGGTGGGGGCAGGTGGGAGATTCATGATTTCCATCTGATTCATCTGCTCATTCAGTGGATAACACAGTATCCCAGCCTGTCTTGGGGTGCAGTTTTTGTACCTTAACAACTTCTCCAGTATAAAGGCCACCCACACTTACCAATAGTTTGAAAACTACATCTAACTTTTTCATTTCTTTTTTTTTTGGGGGGGTGGGGCTGGGAATGGAACCCAGAGCCTCATGCGTACTGGGCAAATGTCTACCACTGAACCACACCCAAGCCCCCACATTTTAAATCTGAGTTTTTCATTTTTGCCCTTGTGATTGAAGATGGTAAGCATGGACTGAACAAAATGAAAAATAAAAATACATTATACAAAATTCAAAAAACTACACAAGTGTCAAAAAAATGAACTTATTAAACTTCCAAATGATACCTTGTGAGTTTGTGGCATGTTGACCTCTGGGGTTATTAGTTCTTAAAATGATACCAAGAGTTTTAGGAGACTGCATTTTCGAAGCATTTTAAAATGCTTTGTTCTAGGGGCTCCAAGCCTCCCCAAGGGTCCCAGCTCACTCCAGGAGTCAAAGTTCTGACACAGTGGCTGAGGAAGTCTTCATTCATCTCAACCCCAGGATCTCTCTGACCTTTCCCTATTCCTACTGTTCAGCTCACTCATCTCCTTTGTTTGAAGGAACAGTTCAAGCTCTTGTTCTGACCTCAGGGCCTTTGCATTGCCTATTTCTCTGTCTGGGTCACTTTCAACCCCAGTCATCCACACTTTTCTTTCCTTCCTGTCCCTCAAATCTTTCTCAGTGGAGCCTTTCCTGACAACTATTTAAAGGTGCAAAATCTACCTCTATCCCTACACATTCAATCACCCTTACTACTTTTAATTTTTATCCCAAAGCATACACATTGGACTTATCTTTGTGGTTCATGGTCCATTGTTCTCTAATAGAACATGGACCCTCTTGGATGGTAATCTTGGGTTTTTTTACTCATTGATGTACCTTAGCACTCAGGGCAGAGTCTGGCATATGGTGAGGGCTCATGTTGAATATGGGGGGAGGAAACAGGACAAACAAGAAATGAGGGGTCATGAGGGCAAGTCTTCCTTTAGATAAGATGGTCATGGTCAGCCACTTTGAGGCACTGGGGTTGAATGAGAAGGGGCCAGTCAAGAAAAGGTTAGGGAAATACGAATGATCCTGTCAACGGTGAGAACGGCAAGTACAAAGGTCCTGAAACTAGCCTGGGAGATTCCAGGAAGTGAAAGGAGGATCATCTCCGCTGAAGAGGGTATTTGACAAGAATGGTCAGAAGGGTCAGCCATGGAAAGAACATGTAGTTTCTTGGCATAATCACAAATACATATTTTTAAGCACCTACAAAGTAGGTGACAACACTGGGAGCATTATTGTCTCCATTTACCAGAACAAGAAGTTGAGGCTCCAAGAGGTTACATCACATCCTAGATCACACAGAGGGTGAATGGCAGAGCCCATGTGAGCCATGTGCTGCCCTGGATGACACTCACCTGGTCTAGAGTGGTCTTCTTTTGACTCCCCTGTGAGCTCCAAGTCTGCAGGCTGACTGTTGCTCCACTTCCTGTCCCTGGGGGACAGAGGTAGGAGAGAACTATACTCCCAGCCTAGGGAGGGCAGCCACCGCCAATGCCTGGAAAAGCTGCATCCAGTCACTCTGTAACTAAGCTTCTGGACCAGCAAGGTGACCTACCTCCAGAGGACACGGGCATCGGGTGAAGACATCCTAGTTATTATATTTAGCAAGGGAGAGAGGGAAGGGTTTCTATTGGCCTCTAGGAGGGAGAAGTCAGGGATGCTGCCCAACTTCCCACAATGCTCAGGACAGACCCCCACAAAAGTGAGAGGGAGAAACCTGGAGGATGTTGGGGGCTGTCAAAGAAGCCGAGAGACTGTGAGTACCTGAAATGTCCTGTGCGGACTGGGCAGTCCATCAGTATATCCTCGCTAAAGCTGCGCCGCAGAGGCCCCTGCCGAATCACGGGCCTGGAGGCCACAGCCCCTGTGGCCCGGGACAGCGGGCGGCAGCCGGTCACGTAACTGAGAACCAGGGCAGCCATGCTGGGGAACCTCTCGTCCTCCAACTGAAAGAGAGCTGCTGGTCGGCCTGGCCGGGGGCGCATGACCACACGAAACACTTCGAAATGTAGAACGGAGCCCCGCCAGCGGCAGGAGATCACAGGGTGGCCCCCACGGGACCCGGAGGCACGGACCAGGAAGTCGCCATCTTGCAGAAGAAGAGCTTCGGCCTTCTGAGGATGGAGGGCAGGTGGCAGGGTTTTAGGAATGAGTCCAGACCAGTGGTCAACAGTGACGCCTTCCCTTCACTTCTCCACCCACAGAAAGCCACCCCCGTGAAACTTCTGTGCCAGGCAGAGATGGGGTAGTTTCACATCAAACCATTTCCCCTTTTGTGGTGGGCACACAACTGGACTACATTTCCCAGGCTCCCCTGCGCCCAGCATCATGTGGCAAGAGCGGGCCAATGGGACGTGGGCAGAAGTTCTGTGGGGAATGTTCAGACCTGACTGGTAAAACCTTGCTAGAGGAAGGTGAAGCCGCGGGATGGGTTTGGGTCCTGACCATGGAGCTCCATGTACCCCCTCTTCAACAACCAACATGAACAAGTTCACAGTGTTGATTGTTCTTAACTGATGACATCTTGAGACTCTGGTGTAGCCAGGCTGACCCATGCAACTTCAAACTTGGTGAATGCCCTGGGCTTGCCATGCAAATGTGGCTTCAAGAAAAGCCGTTCACTGGATCTTTATAGATCACCGTCCCCCTAAACCTCTCCTTTATATTTCCAAGCAATCTTATGCTAACTGTGGTAGCTGGGGTCAAAATAAGGTGGGAGGGCCAGGACCCCTGGGAGAGGCAAAGTGGAGCTGGAGAGGGAAGCTGAAGACAGAGAAATAAATACATGACACATGTACAACCCTTCCTCTGGGTCTGGCACTGCTTTTGGTGTACATGGTATTAACTCAAGTCCTTGTAACAAGTCCTTGTAACAAGGCTAAGTGGGACGTTTTATTATGTCCATGATCAAGATGGAGAAACTCAGGCCCAGGAAGGTCAAATAACTTGCCCAAGATCAGAGTACTGGGATTTGAACCCAGGATGTCTGGCTCCAGGAGGGGGGTTTAAAAACCAAAAATCTCCCAGAATCTCATTGGACATTCAGAGTCCCAGGCCTCCTGGGGATGTGACACCGAGTTGGAGGTGGGGAGCCTTGCACTGAAAGGGAGATGCCAGGAGAGAGACAGGGCTCCAAGGGAGAGATAGAGAACTGATGGGGTGGTTTGGAGGGCATTAAGACCCTCTTCAGTCTTCATCACCATCCTCCACATGACCCCAAGATGGTGAAAACTGAAAGAAAGAAAGTGATAGTGCACAGCCAGCCAAGCTTCATGACAGATAACAGTGCCCCTGCCACCAGTCCCAACAGACCTGGGCACTAAGTCCCTTAGGCAGGATCCAGGCAACCCTGAGTGGAGGGTAAGAGAGATTCCCCATCAGATGGTGCTGAGACCCTGCAGAAGTGGTACCTGGCGGGATAGGAGTCCATGGTACCAGGGTTGGTGGTTGAGGTCCTCTCCATTCTGTGGCCCCTGCATGGACATCTTGAGGGCAGAGGGTGCAGGCTTGGTCTTCCACATCTGCAGAATGAAAATAATGAGCCCTGCTTTTGGAGATGACAGCCCACATTCTATCACATCTTGAAGTACAACTGTGTAATGAGATATACGGATATACGTGTGTGTGTGTGTATATATATAATGTAAATACCTATGATATATATCATATATCTATTCTGTTCTAAATTAAACAAACTACTTATAGCTGGATTTTACATACACACACACACACACACACACACACACACACAATTTTTGCTGGGCATTGAATCCAGGGCCTTATGCATGCAAAATACATGCTATACTACTGAGCTATATCCCTGGCCCAAGATTATATAATTTTATATATAAATAAATAAATTTATGTTTAGTATTTATTACATAAAAATAAGCTAATATACATATGTTGTATATAAAAATCTGATTTGAGTAACTTATGTTTCATGTATTCTATTTATAAATAAACATTACATAATTTACTTCTAAATGTTTATATATTATGTAAAAATAGCATTACATAAAATATATTTCTGGGGCTGGGGATGTGGCTCAAGCATTAGCGTGCTCACCTGGCATGCGCACAGCCCTGGGTTCAATCCTCAGCACCACATACAAATAAAGATGTTGTGTCCGCCGAAAACTAAAAAATAAATATAAAAAAATTTTCTGTCTCTCTCTTTCTCTCTCTCTAAAATATATATATATATATATAATATATATATAATATATATTTCTGAATATGTATTGTATCTATTATATATTTATGTATTATATAATACATTGTATTATTGTAACATATAACATCTGTATGTTAGGCATAATATTACATCATATGTTATATTTTATATTTACATATTATATATAAAATTAATTATATATAACATATTTAAAATGTATATATATTTACATATATATAAGTTCTGTCTACTAATAACTTTGTATGATATAATGTCTGCCTCAAGTAACTTCTTTAATTTGGAGTTCAGTAGTTCTAGGGAAGTAGTCATGCATCTATGGAATTCTTGCAAAGAGAGAAGATGTAACATAAGCATTACTCTCAAATGGAACAGAACTTTTTTTCAGTACTGGGGATTGAACCCAGGTGCATTCTACCACTGAGCTACATTCCCAGCCCTTTTATTTTTGTTTTGAGAGGGTCTTGCTAAGTTGTTCAGGCTGGCCTCAGACTTGGGATCCTCCTGCTTCGGCCTTCCAGACAGCTGGGATCAGGCATAGCCCCCACACCTGGTGGAAAATGATCTTTCTGAAGTGAAAAAAATGAAGCTGTTGTACACTACCACATTTCATAGAAACTTGATTCACGGGGCTGGGGGTGCAGCTCGGTGATGGCATGCACAAGTCTCCAGGCTCCATCCCCACCCAGCAGGGGGAAATTTTTTTTTTTCACCGAGTCACTGAACTTGTATTTGTGGGTAGTGCCCTGTGTGTCAGTGCCAAGTGCTGTTCCAAGAACTGGACCCCCAAAGTGGACAAAAGAGATGGGAACCCCTGTCTTTGGTGGAGGATGTCACGGAGTACCTGGTGGAAAGACAAACCCAGGTGGGATGTGATGCAGGTTCGGAAGGCAGGATGAAGTTTCCAGGTAGACAGGGAGGGCTCATTCGGGACTGGGAGAATTTTGAGGGTATCAACCTGGTGGCTCTCTGGGTGGAAACACCCTGAAGGGGGGATGAATTTACAAACATGCACTGTTTGGGGGCAGCAGTCCTGGGGTTTCTCAGGATGTGAGAAGATCTAACTTATCCCTTTAGCATGTGATGCTATTTTTCTCTTTTTAGCATTTTTTTCCCCCAATGCTGGCGATGGCATTCAGGACCTTGCACCTGCCAGGCAAGCGCTCTACAACTGATCTACACCCCATGCACTTTTTAAATGCGAGGACACATTTGGAGAAATATCAGTGAGTAGCAATTTTGTGTTTGCAGTTTCTTCTTGTGTTTTGGCGCCCAACCATTCCTTCGTTCTAACGCATTCTGGGAGCTTCAAAATCATTCCACAGGCCCCTGGGCCAGTGTGTCTCAAATGTTGGGAGATAAAATTGCCTTGGGTGGGAGGGAAGGGCGTCTATTTCTTAATCCCCCCCTCAACATCATGTGAATGCCTCAGAGGGGTCTGATTCCTGCTTCCTGAGTCAGAGGTCTGTGGGCCAGGAAGGGGCAGGAAGTTTCCAGATCAGTCTTGGCCAGCTTTAGGGGAGGGCAGCTGGGCTGGGAGCTGGCTCCAGGCACTGCATACCTGAAGCCAGGTGTGTTCTGAATACCTGCCCACTTCCTGTTTGTCAGATGGGCTAGGCTCTGTGGCCTTGGTCTTCTCCTCTCCCAACTCCAAACTCCCAAACTCCTCTGCTTCAGGCCCCCCTTAGTGGGAGTGGAGGTGGATCACGGAAGTCAGGGTTACTTTGGGGATTTCAAGGTGGGCACAGGTCAGTCAAAGTCCAACTAAATCATCCTCCTGCCTTTCAGATAATTTATTTGGGTGGTGGGGGAGAGAGAAAGGGGGTAGAATGGGGAAAGGGGCTGAGCTCAGGAGTGCCACCACATAAAGGAGACAGCCACAAGCACACACAACACCCACACAGGGGGGCCAAGGGCTCTGGGGTCTTACATTTGAATTGAGCAAACACTGATGATAGAGCACTTAGTGTGCGCTTTGCCCTCTCTAGACCCTGGAGATGCTGAGGTCAAATCCCAGCCTACCCCTCCAGAGTACAAAGACTGATAGGTAAGACACAGGAGGAAAACAATGAACGAAGATAATTTCTAAGAGAAATCAATGTGGGCGATAAAACAGGAAGATGTGATAAAGAAGGCTGGAGGGGGTAGGTTGCTTTAAGCAGCAAAGTCAGGAGTTGATGACATAGGAGCTGAGACCACAGGACAGAAGGAGGCAGTACTGCAAAGATATGGAGTCGTCCGGGTGGCAGGTACAGCCAGTGCAAAGACCTGGCAGTGAGAGGAATCTTTATTTTTACCCTTTCACACCCTGGAGGAGCTGATGTGGCTGCAGTGCATCGAGCAAGGAACGGAGTGGAATTCGAGGAGGTCAGGGAGAGACCGGCGGGGAGAGCCCGCACAGGAGCTGGTGCGACCCGGATTTTAATCTCAGTGCGATGAAATGGGAGCCTTGGAAGGGTTTTAAGCCAGGAAGTGGAGCGACCCGATCTGGGATCGCTCCAGCGAAAGTGGAATCAGAGGATTCCTGGGTTGCACAGGAAACACAGAAGAGTGCATGCAGGTACGCCCAGCTACACCGACACGTGGGACGCCCAGCGACCCACTCGCTGGCGCACTGGATGCCCTCTCTAGTCCATGCAGACGCGCATGGACAGGCCCCCAGATCCCCCCTGCAAGCCGGTACCTGGAATGAGAAGATTCTCCACCTCCAAAATTCCCTAGTCCTGGATCTGCCCAGGGCCTCCGGCTTACCTAGGCCGGATCCGTGAAGGTCTAAGGAGGATCAGTGGCTCCAGGTCCCTCCCTGCGCACTGCAACTAGGCTTAGCCTCCCCAGACCGCACCTAGTGGGAACCTAGCCAGGCCACCTGGCCACGCCCTCTTTAGACCCCGCCCACTGGACCGCGCCCCGCCTCCAAACGCAACCTCCCAGGCTCCCACCCCGCCCCTCGTCCTTGCCCCGCCCCTAGATCGGTTCTTTGCTAACCACGCCCCTTTTCGGAGGTATTTCTTTCCGGTAGACCCCGCCTCCTTGGGAACTCCGCTAATCCCTTCTTCCAATGGCCCCGCCCCCTCAAATGTAGCTCCTCCTTCTTCCGACTGACCACGCCCACTCAGCGCGCACACACCCTTCTCAGGCCACTAGAATGATTTTCAAATGTACAGACCTTAGACCCGCCGCTGCCAACAGGCTCTCCCTGAGCACCCGTGCACCCGGTGACCTGTGCGACCGAGGGAGGTGCTTCTTTCCCCGCCCCCAGGGCTCCGGGTAGGGGCGGGGCGCCCGGTCTGGGTCTGATCCGAGGCCGGGGTGGCCGCGGCTGTGACGTAGAGAGGCGTGCATTTCCTCCAGACTGCCCCCTTGGGGTTCCCAAAAGGACCCCGCGTGGGTGACAGGTTTTGTGGAGAGACGTCCGGGAAAACACAGCACGCGTGGAATCGGGCCGGACTGTGGGGCAAAACGAGGGGAAGCGCCCAGGTGGTGGGACGAGTGGAGAAAGTGGGGGTGGACAAGACAATTCTCTGCCCACGCCTATTAAAGGCTCAAAGTGTAAGTTTTCAACGGTTCATAATAAGTCTTGAAAGCAGTAGCCACCACGACTTTTACTGAGCACTTACTGCATACGGAGACTTCGGCTGGCCTGTCCTACCTCATAAGTTTCAGTAGGTCACTCGATGGGGGAGGTAGGTTCCCAAATTTTTGATGCAGACACTGAGGCCCAGGGGAGCTCAGACATTTGTCCAGATTGTCCTGTCGTGTGAGTGGTCGAGACGGAATTCAAACCCGGAGGCGTGGAAGGCTTTCATCTTTGCAGCCCCACGATCTCCACGATAATTGAGAGTGCAGGGAAAGTAAATGGTGACCCATTTTACAGAGGAGAAAACGGACGCATAGAAAGCCAAGCATTCTTGGGGGTGAAAGTTTTGATGTCTGTAGGATCACAAAATTGGGAATTTCCAGGTAGAGTTCCCCTCCTCTGCCTTCCACCCCCACCAATAACAGGAAAGTCTCCAGGTTCCGGAGCGGTTTGGGTAGTGAGAGGGTCAGGGGGCCCCTGCAGGGAAGGAGTCTAGCGCCTCCTAGTGGCTGTAAGAATTAGAACCCGGCAGCTCCCTTTCAACCCAGGTTGGCCCAAAGTACCCATGCCCCCTGGGGACCCGCGTGGCGTGGGGGAGCCGAGTCATATGGAGAGGGCAGGGGGGTGCTACTTATAGCCTGGTGGGGTGAATGGGGTGAGATAGTTCCCTCACTGAAGATGATTTCAGCTGGTGACAAGAGAAGGGCTAAACGAATGGATTAATGAATGGCACTCTCCAAGTCCCTAAGGACAGGATGATAGTAGCTTCCATTTGGGTGGTGGCCATGGCCGTGGTGAGAAAGAATTTGGAATAAACGCGAGGCGGAGACAAGAGAGCTTTCGATCATTTATTAATACAGCCAACGGATATTTATGGAGCTCGTGTTTGTGCTGAGTGCTAGATGGGGGAGGGGTCAGCAAGCAAAGAGTCGCATATTCTCAAGTAGACAATGAAGAAATAAGCACAATCATCTCTCAGTACTGCGGGGAGTGTTTCAAGACCCCCTGAGGATTCGCAAATCTGCAGGTAACCCAGTCCCTTCTATAAAAGGTGTAGCATGCAGTATGCTTTAATTCATATCTGCACGACTTACTATACCTACCGATTACCATGTCAATTCTGTGTACATAGTTGTTACACTTGTCTTTTTAAGAGAATAATGACAAGTAAAAAGCCTGCTCATGGTCAGTAGAGACATTTTCAGTCTGTGGTTGGTTGAATCCAAGGATATGTAACCCACAGACACAGGAGAAAACTGTATAATAAATAGCAGGTTTGTTGGGTAGTGATCCGAGCTTAATGTAGGGTGATATGGGATGGAGGGAAGGCTGTAATTTGAAATGGGGAGGTTTGGGAAGACCCCAGAGCTTTCTGGGCTTCAAAGAGGACTTGAGCTTTTGCCCAGAGGAAAGTGCGAGCCATAGAGGGTAGAGGAGGGACAGTGCCCTGGATCAGGTGCTCACGGTCGCCCCCTGGCTGTTGCAGGGAAGATAGTCTCTGAGAGTTCAAGGCTGGAGTCAGGGTCCAGGCAAAGGGGACTGCACTGATCCAGGCTGGGTAGATAGGAGCCGGACCAGGGTGGAGGCAGAGGAAGAGGTGACAAGTGGGTGGATTTCGGGTTCATGTTAGAGGTGGCACTGCTTAACTGCAAGGGGGTGGCTTGAAGAGGAAGCAGTGACCTCACAGTCCAGCCGGATTGTTGCCCTGCAGCACTACCTGCTCCCGGGTGTCCAGGCCTGTGTGGAGAGGGAGGTGGACAGGGAGGCCAATCCCGCGTGGACCGGGTGGGGAGGGGCTGAGCTGCAGGTGCTCCCTCTCCGCCCTACAGCTCCTCCTCCTCCACCTCCTCCTCCACCCACTCCGGAGTGACAGTTAGAGGCACAGAAGAGGAAGTGGTAGCCCTAGTTGTCGCTCCACAGGCGGGAGGGCGGGCGGGTGGGTGGTGGAGGCCGCGAGCGTGCACGGGCAGCCGGGCCCAGGCCTCGGCCGCCATGGAGCTGTGGCGCCAGTGTACCCACTGGCTCATCCAGTGCCGGGTGCTGCCACCCAGCCACCGCGTGACCTGGGAGGGGGCCCAGGTGTGCGAGCTGGCGCAGGCCCTCCGGGATGGCGTCCTCCTGTGCCAGCTGCTCAACAACCTGCTGCCCCAGGCCATCAACCTGCGAGAGGTCAACCTGCGCCCCCAGATGTCTCAGGTGAGGCCGCCTGGCCTTGGCCGGGATAGGGGGACCTGGGCTGAGAAGGAGGGGAGAAGCAGCACTCTGCATCAGGGCCAGCAAAGTGTGGGGGGGTTCTGGTTCCAGGCCGGGGGCCGGCCCAGCAGGTGGCCCATCTGAGGGTAGCAGGTCCCCTGCGTGGGTGGCCTGAGTCGAGCTGAGAATGGCCAATCGGGGCTTAACCCTCCAGCCCCCACCTGACTCTCCTAGGACCATTGGGTGGGTCCTGGGTCGGGGGGCTTGGGAACTCTCTGGGTAGCCACCAGGGTGCCTGGGGTTCCGCCTGTGTTGACCCCCAGATCCTGGCTGTGGGGGAGGGGCCCCACCGACTTCTCCCCCACATGTGCCTCCTCCCTGGCCCGGGCCCCTTCCTTCCCCTCGCATCTTCCTTCCCCTTGGCTTCCTGCCTGGGCCTGGGACAGTGAGGTCTAGTGGGGGGCTGCAGCATCGGGGCCCTGGACTTCCTCTCTGTACCCATCCCATGGGGACATCGAGGCAGGCCTTGGTCCTGACCGCCAGGACCAGTTCCTGGGGTTGGGGGCCTAGAAGGACGGCATTTTCTCTGCTGGGGTTTGAGCAGGGGCCCAGGCTCCGGGGACGTAGGCCCCCGGTGGGCTCAGGAAATACATTCAAATCCCCATTTGAATGTGGTTGGGGTGGGGGTGGTGGCAGGACTGTCGTCTCTTGGGTACCTTCTCTGCTTCCCCACGGCTGCTGAGTGGATGCTGCTGCCTGGGAGAGGGCACAGTGCAGGGCTAGGAGCCCAGCCTTCCTGGGGCCTGGAGCACATGGTTCTGTTCAGGGAGCTGAGGGTACATGTCTCTGGCCCGGGGTCTCAGAGGACATGACTCTGCCATGGATCAGGGGGACCTGGTCCTGTCCTGAGCCTTAGGGACATGGTCCTGTCCCTAGTCTGGGAGACATGGCCTTGCCCTAGGTCTGAGCATCGTGACCCTGCTCTGGGGTTCGGGGGAGAGCTGCTGCCTGGCCCTCAGCCCTCACTGCAGGGTAAGAGTCTTAGCCCCAGCAGCTGGGCTGGTGGGCTGTGGCCAGCGGGGGCATGGCCTCCTGGTTGTCCATGTAACTGGAAGAGGGGGGACGTGATTGTCCAGGCAGTGGGGTTCACTGGGGACTCCTGGGGGGTTTCCTAGGGACAGGGCCATGGGCCTTCTCCTCTGTGTCCTTGGTGCCAGGGCATTGCCCTCCCCCACTGGGCAGGCCTTCCTGAAAGGCAGAGGGAACTCAGAGCCCTCTCCTGCCGTCCCTCCGGCCAAAGGCCACCCAAATTTGCCTACATTTGCCTAAACCTCCCCCACCCCCCGCTTCCAGGGCATGAGAAGGTAGCCCTAGACCTGTCAGGCCCAGCCCTGGCAGGGAGTCAAGGTGCCCTGTAGTGCTTTAATGATGGTGACCGGGAAAGCAGATAGATTTAAGGATGAACTTCCCCCCCCGTGTGTCTTCACCGAAGCCGATTTTCTGAAGGGCAAGCAGTTATGGCACTAGTCCCTAGGGGAGCAGCTGCCCTCCAGTGGCAGCCCCAGTCCTCCATACCAGGCTGAGTTGGGAAACCAGCTCTGGCCCTCAAAATGCACTTGAACTCAAAGGGCCAGGAAAAGGTGCCCCCAGCCCTGAGATCTGGGCTGAGGGCCCTGGGTTGGCCTGGCCTAGCAGAGTCAGGCTTGATGTCAGAGGGACCGGCACTGGGCTTTGCCCGGCTTCCTGTGCCCAGCGGTGCAGGCCCAGGCTGGGCAGGGGATACCCCGACCCTCCCAGTCTGGGGGCTCTGTGCCTTCCTGCCCCTGCTGTGCCTGGTACCCAGTGGGGATGTGTACGGGGAGCTTGGTTTCTGGGTGCCTGTCAACAAGTTTAAGCAGCGCCATGCCTGGCCCACAGGATGTGGGGAATGGGAAGGGGAGCCTCAGGGGTAATGGCACAAATAGAGGTGTGGAGGCTGGGCCGAGGTGCTTCCCCATTCCTCCCGCTTCTCATTCCCGGCCCTTCTCCTTCGCACAGTGGTTTCCAAGGAGGAGGAAAGAAATGACATTCATCACCCATCCCCCCAACCCGCCGTCCATCCGTCCATCCGTCCACCCAACCAGACAACCATCCATCCATCCATTCACCCAACCAGCTGTTCGATTTCCATCCACCCATCCGTCGATGCAATCACCCACCCATTTTTCCATCCTAACAACATTCATTCATTCATTCATTCATTCATTCATCCATTCATCCATCCATTCATTCATTCATTCATTCATTTTGGTACTGGGGATTGAGCCCAGGGGCTCACCAGGCTAGACCCCCATCCCCTGTCAGTTTTCATTTTGAGATAAGGTCTTGCTCAGATGCCCAGGCTGGAATTGAACTTGCCATACTCCTCCTCAGTGTCCTGAGTGACGGGGATGACAGCTGTGCACCACCAAGCCGGGCTCCTCAGCCAACCAGCCAGCTGTCCATCCATCAATTACTGTGTGTGCCCGGCCCTGTTCTTGGTGCTGGGCACAGTGAGACTTAGACACGCAAACCCCTGTTATGGAGGCACCTGCCTTCTAGCAGGGACATGCCTGGATCGTCAGGAGGTGGTCGTGTTCTGAAGAAAGGAAAGCAGGGAGGGGGCTTGGAAGTGTGGGGTGAAGGAACAGGCGCACGGACAGGGAGCTGCAGACAGACGCACAGGCCCCCAGGCCGGGCGGGCGGGGATGGCCCAGCCAGGGGGAGTGGTGAGGTGGGTCAGGTGGGAGTGAGGCTGCAGAAGGGGGTGGGACGCTCTGAGGTCCAGTGATGTGGCCATGACGGGCAGCACAGAGACCTGGACATCACAGTTGCTCCTCTTCTGTCCTGGAGGCCGAGTCTGCAGAGATGGATTTGCAGGCCGAGGACCTGCGGAGGAAGGGATGGACTGGGGGGCGGCACCACCAGGATGTGGGGCTCCTCAGACTCGGGTGGGGGCAGGGGCTGCCCAGGTCCCCGGCCCGGAACCCAGTGGCCCGCGGTCAGGGTGCAGCTGTGCGTGCCTGTGGTCCAGGCAGGAGGACTGCAGGAGCCCAGGAGCTCAAGGCCAGCCTGGCGACAGAGTGAGACCCCATCTCCCACAACAACAGAAAATGTGTTTCTCTGGGGCTGCAGCTCCGCGGTGGAACACTGGCCTAGCATGTGGGGCCCTGGGTTCCAACCCCAGCACCGCGGAAAACCCTAAAACACAAAGTACCAGAAACCAAAGCACAGTGTGACTTAGGGTGGGGGAGGGAGCTGGTGGGTCAGTAAGAGCCGGGGTCTGGGGGTCAGTGGCCTGGGGAGCCACGCCTGGGTTCAAATCCTGCGCCACCACTTCCCGCTCCGCCCCTCCCCAGCCTCAGGTTCCCGTCTGTGATTCTGAATCGTGGATGCAGACGGCCCTGGGTGCTGATCAGTGCTGGTGTTCAGAGCCGCTCCGCCTGCGCCGGGCACCCTCCAGCTGGCTGAGGTCTTCCTGGAAAGGATGTGGGGTGTGAGGCTGAGGCTGTGAGCCAGCTGGGGGTGGGGGTTCTGGGGGGGGCGGGATTTCGCCCATCTCACGTGTCCCCAGAATTTGGCAAAATCTGGAGACGTATTTTTCCAGTTCCTTGAATTTTTTAAAAGATTTTATTTTGGTTTTTGGATTGGCACGTGATCCTCGTGCTTATTTGTGGGGTACAGGCACCGTATTACGGTGGGATGCGATGCAGTCGATCTGCACCCACCCGTTCAGGGTCATGAGCATTTCCATTTCTCCACGTTCCTCTTGCTTTGTGTTTGGAGCTTTCAAATCTGTGATTCTTCATAAAATGCAGGATGGGTGGTTTAAACTGCAGTCGCCCCTGGGCTGTAGAACAGCTGGGCTTGTTCCAGCCAGTCCCCACCCTGTCCCCGTCCCCTTCCATCTCTAGAAGTCACCCTCCTCTCTATTTCTACCAGATCAACTTTTTAGCTTCCACAGATGAGTGAGGCGTGGGCCTGGGGCAGGTTCTCTTCCTTGCAGATTGGAAGGTGCTGGGGGGGGGTGGAGGTGGGGAAGCTGCCCGCCCCCTGGGAGGTTCAGGATGCCCTAGGGAGGGAGCCGTCCAGCCCCGGGTGTCCACCCTGACGTGGTCCTCGGGCCTCACTTTCTGTAGATTCACCTGCCGTCTACTGGGGTTTGAAAGCAGCAAATAGAAAACTTCAGAAATAAACAGTCATACTTTAAAAGAAGTTTTATTAAAGTCTGCGGTGCCATCGTGCCGTGTCCCCATGGGTTGGTGGCTGGTCTCTTACTCTGCCTGATGGAGAAGCCCGGCTTCATGGTGGGAAGGAATGTATGAAAAGCGGTGCCCACACCCCTGGGCTCCCCAGACTGTGCCTCCTGGGCCGGTCGGAGAGCCCCGGAGGATCTGGGAAGCGGTTGGCTGTCGGGTTAAATAATACATCTGTGATTCAAATATGACAACATCAAAAGCTGCCCAGGGACACTCCAACTCTCAGCCCTGGCTCGAAGCTGCCTCCCCACACGGGAGCTGCCTTTAATATGTCGATTTTGTCACGCACACAGCCAGCGGCAGCCCAGGCCCTGAGTTACACGCTGTGCTCCATAATGGTGCCTTGTCAACCACGGTCCTCAGCGGAGAGTGGGGCTGCAGGACTCCTGTCCCTGAGTGAGCCTGTGTCCCCTGAGATGCTGTAAGCAGCACCTCTTAGGTTTGAGGGGGGCCGGGGGAAGCCCACCTGCTGCACGGCCATTTGTGTGAAGGTACAGCAGCACGGTTGTGTGTGGCAGGTGAAACTTGGTGACGGTCAATGACAGCCTCACTGGCTTCCGTGTTTCTGATGCCAGGCTGTTGATCTCTGCTTAGGAGAACACTCCTTTTACTCCCACGGCACAGCCGTTGGTTGCTCAGCGGTCTGCCGTGGGACGCAGGCAGCCACCTCGTGGGTCTCCTTGGCTGAGTCTTGATTGGGGCGCTTGACCGTCACCGTCCGAGTGTGTCAGTGGGCCCTTGATGCCCCACGGTGACAGCATGCCTGACGTCACTTGTCCCAGCCCTAAGGGACATGAGGCTGCTCCCCCTTGCGCCACCCGATGCTCTGTTCCTACTTTCCTCCCTGGGTAGCTGCCTCGGGATCTTTCCGGATGGACACACAGAAGTCCTTGCTGAGGACGAGGCTGCTGCGCATGTTAAGCCCACGTAACAAGCCTTTATGGTTTGCTCACTGCCCATGGACGGTGGCCTCGGCGAGGGGCCAGCCAGCGGGAACTGAAGGTGCTGGCTACCCGGACCTCGGCAGGAAAAGTGTTCAGGTGCTGGTACTAAACGCCCCCCGCCCACCGGCCTTTAGATCCTCACCACAACCACCAAGGCCCACAGTGCTATCGCCCATCCTCCACAGGGACATGAGTGTGTCCCAGGTCACCCGACTGGAAACAGCAGAGTGGGGGTTTGACCCCAGCCTGGTGCGGGTCCTTGTTTCCTGTGACACCCGCATTCCATTGTGTGGCCGACCCCCCTGGAACTGACCATCCCCTGGGACGGACGCTGGGTTTTGCCAGGCCTCTGTGATATCAAGTGCACAATCAGTGACCTTGTCCAGGGTTTTCAGTGTCTTCACTGTGGGCACACGTACACACACACACATGACAGGAAGGGTAACTATGTGAGGGGATTAGATGTGTCAGTTAATTGGTGACAATCACAATACAATGTGCGCATATATATCAGATCTTCACATTGTCCAACTGAACAAATGTTTTTTTTGGGGGGGTATTTACCGGGGATTGAACCCAGGGGCCCTCCACCACTGAGCCCCATCCCCAGCCCTATTTTGTATTTTGTTTAGAGACGGGGTCTCACTGAGTTGCTTAGCGCCTTGCTTTTGCTGAGGCTGGCTTTGAACTTATGATCCTCCCGCCTCATCCTCCCAAGCTGCTGGGATTACAGGCGTGTGCCACTGTGCCCAGCTTGGACAATTTGTCAATTATAAGACCAGGGGGAAACAATTTCCTTATTCTACAATTACAGCTTCTAAAAAAAAAAAAAAAAAAAAAAAAAGACCTTGTCCATGAACCATTTTTCATCTTCCTCACTGTGTGATCATGGACATGTTACTTAACCGCTCTGTGCCTCAATTTCCTCATCTATAAAATTGGAATAATAAAACTCTATCATAAAGCATGGTCATCAGAGAGATATTTACTATAAAGAACCTAGGGCCGGGGCTGCGGCTCAGTGGTAGACCCTGCCTCACATGGGTGAGGCACTGGGTTTGATCCTCAGCACCACATAAAATAAATAAATGAAAGAAAGCTATTGTGTCCATCAACTAAATATATGTTTTAAAAAAACATGTAACTGTCGAATGTAACTGTCATTATCACTGTCATGTTTATTATCACATGAGCAGGAATAGCCGTGGGATAAATTTGCAGAAGTGGGATTTCTGGGTCAAAGTGCATGATCCTGTGTGTTTTGGGGTAGATATTGCCAATTTGTTCTGTGGGTGGGACTTGCTACATGGGTCCTTCTAGTGACACGACTCAGAGAGCTTGTTTCTCTACCACCTCCCCAGAAGACTGTTCTTTGTCAGCTCTTGACGTTTTGCCAACGGGTGGGTGATAAATGGAACCCTTGATGGCCAAAGTCGCACTCTCCTATTCCAAGTGAGGCTGTCTCTTTTCCTGTGTTTTAGAGAAATTTGTATTTTCTTTCTGTGAGATGATATCTGATCATATCACTTGCCTGCTAAGTTTTCCTTCTAAGGCTGCTGGCCTTTGTTCATATTGATTTTTAGAAGCTCTTTATATATTAGGCTGGTTTCAATTTCAAGTAAAGTATTGACCAGCCTTGTGATCTTGGCACAGAAAAAAAAAACTTCTAGCCTATAAGAGCCCTGATGGTCTTCTCTATAAAAATGGAGATCTTAATAGCATCTTATCTCAGAGCCGTGTGAAGGTTAAACACGGTAAGACAAGTTCTAAATTCAGTGATCAACGTGAAGTACTGAATTAATGGGAGTCGTTTTTGTTCATTTGAGTTCATGAAGCTTGAGTTGCTGGTAGGCAACTCGAATATATAAGCCAGCGTGTGTTATGTTAGCTGCTGTAACAAACCGCACCACTTCAATGATAATGCAAGTTCATTTCTTGCTCCCATTGCAGTTCAGTCTGCGTCACCTAGGAGGTAGCAGGGGGGTGGCCCTGTTTTATAAAATCCCTCCAGGGTTCAGGCTCCGTTTACCTCCTGGACCTGGCCTCTCTCCAGCCAGAGGGGGAGGAAAGAGGGCCGAGGTTGGAAGAGGTGCCATTAGCCCCGCTGTTGTCCTGTTGCCTAGAACCTGGGCGCGGCCTGTCCAGCTCAAGGGAGATGGGGCTAAGCTGGGCGCTGGGGAGTGGAAGGGCCTGGCTTGGGGGACGTGGAGTAGCAGGGCCACAGAGTGTCACAGTGGGGCCTGGCTGGCTCTGAGGAAGACCCCCACAAGGTGAGGGAAGACTTCAGCTGGGGACGGGGCCCTGCTGGGAGCCGTGGAGCAGGCTGCGCCTGTGAGGGCCAGTGGGAGGGAGCGGGGCCAGCGCTGGGCCCCAGCCTTCCTGTGCCTTCTGTTTTGTTTACTGACCTTCTCTCTGGCCCAGGGGACTTTCCCTAGGGACATTGGGAAGACCTGCCATGGCCCTCCATGCCCTTGTGAACAAGACAAGTCTACAAAGACCTGTGCATGTTGGGGACCGCAAGCCAAGTCAAGATGGCGCCTGGCAGTTTGCCAGGAGGAGTGGCTTGTGAGGCCACGCCACGGAGCCATTAGGATGGTGGAGATTCCTTATTGGCTGGCTGCCGTCACTGGATGATGCTAATTGAGTCACTGAGCTGTGTGTCATCAGTTAGGTATATAGACCTCTGCTGTTTTGCAATAAGGCGGTTCCCGCTACCTTGAGTTCCCGCTCAGTTCCCGCTGAGTTTCCCCACAATAAAGCAGTTCCCTTTTCAACCTTCAAGTCGCTTGTCACCTCCCGGTTATTGTGCCCAGCTGGACTGCGGCATGTGCATTTGGCCTCCGCCCACCTTTCCGCCAGCGTCCTCTGCCCCCCACACACACTAGGGCTGTGCCTCAACACCCAGGCTGGGCCCAGCCTCAGGGCCTTTGCACAGGTGCCCCACCTTCCCAGCTCTCATCCCCCAGTATGCTCCATGATGGCCTCTTGCCCCCTGGGGCTTCCTGCCAGAGCTCTCCCAGTTTCCTCCCCTCCTCACACCCTCCAGCTTCCTCCCTTCTTTTTGTTTTCCTCCATCACTGCCCTCTGATGGGCCATCATTTTTACTGAATTGTTTATTTTCTGCCTCCTGCACTGGGATGTCAGGGCAAGAACTCTGGTCGGTGCCGGTCCGCAGCGGCGTTCCCGGCTGGAACAGCACCTGTCCCACGGCAGGTGCCTGTGAAATTCTGTATCCGAAGTGAGAATGTCCTCTCCGTCCGTTCACTCAGTGCAGGGACGGACGGACGGACGGACCAGCTCCGACCCAGCTCGCCTCATTTTATAGCCCATGTTCCACCGCTAGGACGTCAGGCCGTTTGGGGACGCGCCATCTGTGGCCGCTTTCAAGTCTCAAAAACAAGGGTCGAGTAATGAGATCGCGGGACCCCACGGCCCCTAAGGCCCAGGCTGCCGGGACCCGCTTGGCTACGCGGGTTGGGCCAGTGTCCACGCCTTCTCACCCCCGGGTTCTTTGCGAGATGGGATGATGATGGCGATGACGGAGGTGACCCCGCCGTGGCCACCACCCACCTCAGGCTTTTCTCTGTCTGGGGCCCTGGGCTGGGTCCTGGAGCATCCCCCGGTGAAGGACACAGGTGACCAGGCCGCGCGGTAGGCCGTGCTCACTGGGAGGAAGGCGGAGCTCAGGGAGCAGAGTGCACCCGCGCCCTGGGAGGCATCAGGATGGGCTTCCCGGAGGCGCTGGCGTGCCAGCTGGAGGTGGTAGTTGGGGACGTGTTTGAGGGCTGAAAGGGGCTCTTTGTCCCTCTCCCGAGCACCTCGGCTATGAGGAAGCGGGCGGGACCGGGAGGTTTTGGATGGGCGTAGCTGGGTTTCCAGAAATCTTACCACATAGAGGGATGGACTGTCCTCCTGTGAGACCGGGGACGGGTTCTGAAACCTGACGTCAGGAGGAACGTGGGCGTGGGGTCACTTGGGGGACAGTGGGGGACATGGAGGATGTTTAGGTGGAGAAATCTGAGGACTGAGGACGTTCTGGCCTCAGTCTGCAGAAATTTCAATCGGGAACTTTTGATCTTGTGACCTAAAAACCCAATGAGCCTGGCTTTGTCAGAAATGCTCATGGCCTCCCGTGGTGACTGTGCCCTGGGGTTCGGCCGGGGCTCAGAGGGCGTCCCAGGACCTCCCTGGCCCTCCTCTCTGTCCTCATCCTGCTTTCCCGGGGATTCTCCTCCTGTCTCTAGCCATTCTCCCCCCCACAGAGTCAGGCAAGGCCCCCAGCTGCCCCGCACTGATGTTTTCATAGTTTTGAGTGCAGTGGAAATCACAAGCGTCCATTTCCTGGGGACTCAAGCCCAAACCCTAGGATTGACGTCCACTGGGCAGGATATTTTGGGGGTGCATTTCCAGGGATGGAACCCAGGGTCCCCTGCACGCTGGGTAAGCACTCGACCCCCAGTCGGTGACAGATGTGTGTCTGGCGAGGTCCCACATCCATGCCTCGGCCAGTTGCTGAGCACACCTTGTCCTGATTGTCAGCCCGGGACCCCCCCCATTCTTGAGCCAACTCTTTCAACTAGGAGAAGAGCTGGCGCTGGCTGCCCCCCTCCCTGCTCCCTGGGTTGGGGAGGAGTGGCAGAAGATGCCAGGGGACAGCAGGGTGCACCTGGCCCCGAGCACCAGCTGAGGCTCGGGTTCCCAGCCTCTGCATCTGGCATCTGGGCTGGCCCTGTGCTGGGGGCTGCTCTGTTTAGCAGCATGATTGGCAGGCCCTTGGCCCCTGCTCCCTTGGCTCCTGTGACACCTCACCCTGCAGCTGTGACCTCGGAATGTCTCCAGACGTTGCCAAGTGTCCCCTGGGGGAGGGTCACGCTGGGTGAGGACCACTCTTTCGGTGGAGCGGTCTCCCTATCTTGAGGAGTCCCCGAGTGGGACCGGGGCGTGACCGGGGAGAGCCCACAGCTTCTTGGAGTCAGCGCAGCCATTGGTTTCAGCCAGTGGCGGGGGCGGTGCCCCCCCCCCCCCCCCCCCGAGGTTCTAGAGGCCGGGAGTCTGAAACCCAGGAGCCCGCAGCCTGGGACCGTGGAGGCTGCCGGGGGACAGTCCTTCCCTGCCTCTTCCCACTCCTGCCCACCGTGGGTGTTCCTTGATGGCCATCTCCCAGGGCCTTCCCCTCTGTGTCTCTTCAAGACCCGCCGCTGACTTGGGGGCCACCTGGGCAGCCAGGACCGTCTCCTCAGGTCCAGAGCCTCTGGGATCTACATCTTGCAAAATGCTTTTGTTAAACAGTGTCACACTCACAGGTTCCAAGCACTCGATGTGGTCACCTCTTCAGTTAGGAGGGGAGGCACCACACCACCCACGACAGAGAGTCCGCAGGGGGCCGGTCAAGGAAACGTTGGCAGATTGTAATAAATGGTGCAGAAGAAACAGACGGAAGCCCCCTGGGGGGAGAAGAGAGGCGTGCTTCCTGGAGGAGGAGGAGCTAGGTCTGCACAGAGCAGGGAGGGCTGAGGCTGTGCAAAGGCCCTGTGGTGGTGTGTTGGGAGGGGCAGCCGGTGTCCTGGGAGAAGGAGGTTGGTGAGGGTGGACACCTAGTGACTAGGGATGGTGGTTCAGATCAGGAGTCCACAAATTCCAGATCCACCTCGGATTTTGGTGAGACTTGCTGAGGGATTGGATGAAAAGAGGAGGAATCTGTAGCTTCAGGCTGCGTGAATGAGGTTCACGGAGATGGGGAGATGGGAGGACCGGGCCCCGGGGAGTTCTGACTGGACCGCGCGGGTCAGGCCGGTCAGGGCAGCACAGCATGGTGGCCAGTACCAGTTCCCATGTGGGGCTGGCAGGGTGGCAGCAGCTCTGTCCTCCGGTGGGACATTTGGCGATGCCTGGATGCACTTGTCACCAGAGCCGACAGCGTGAGCTACGGGTGCCTGACGGTGGAGCCCCGGGAGACTCTACAGCGCCCAGGGCAGGACCCGTCTCCCAAGTGTCCATCGTGCTGACACTGACCAGCTCCTGTCGGGGTGGACTACTCCGGGGCCCAGGGGTCTCAGCTGCAGTCCAGCTGTGAGGTCTGGGGAAAGGTGACCTCTCCGTGACTCAGGCCCCCCATTTCCCACGTGGGGTGGGAGGGTCCCTGCCTTTCACACTGTGGTAAGGATCAAAAGTGAGGCAGCAGGGCTGGCCTGGGGCTCCGGGGTGGAGCGCTCACCTGACACGTGGGAGGCACTGGGTTCGAGTCTCGGCACCACCCATCAATAAAGGAATAAAATAAAGGTCCGTCAACAACCAAAAGAAAATTTAAAACAAATAAGGTGACGGCTGTAAAATCGCGAAGGGCTTCTAGCCGTCCCTGTGAACGACTGGTCAATAAACCCAGGGGAGCAGGGGAGGCCCTTTGGGAGAGTAGAGAGTAACGGAGGCTGGCTCTGGAGGGCAACAGAGAGGTTGGGAGGAGGAATAAGGAGAATCCTGTGACCTGGGAGGATCGCCAGATAGGGTAGTGTCAAGAGGCTAAAAGAAGAAAATGCGTCAACATCCCATCCCGGTCTTGTTACTTTGCAAAGAACCGTTTCCATGGAGTGGAGAGGACCCAGACACACAGTGTCTTTTTCTAGCATTTATTTCAAAACCACCCCAGGTCTCACCCTTTACCCAGTTCCAAAGCTGCTTCTGCACTTTCGAGTTTTGTTAGAGCAACACCCCACTGGTCGGTCCCAATTTTCCATCTTAGTTCATTTTCTGTTGCTGTAACAGAATACCGGAGATTGGGTGATGTATAAAGGAAAGAGGGTTACTTGGGATCATGTTCTGCAGGGTGGGAGGCCCAAGATCAGAGGTTGCAGGTGGTAGGAGCCTTGCTCTTTCAACTCATGGTGGAGGCAGAAAGGCAAGGGACTGAGCGTCTGCCACAGCCAGTAAACTCCCACATAAAGGCACGGATCCATTCGTGAGGGATTCTGCCCCACGATCCCAGCACTTCCCACCAAGACCCCAGCACTGCCCCATTGAGGAATTAAGCCTCAGCATGAGTTTCAGAGCAGACAACCCATGTCAAACTACAGCAGGAAATTCACAAAATATAACAAAGGGCAACCGACCAACCCACGGTTCATTTATTGAGCATGTGCTATGTGTGTGGTTGTTCTCAGGATTTTGTGCTTATAAACCCTTTTGATTTTCACAAAAGACCTCTGTCATGCTTAGCTTCTCTGTTGCTCTGAGACAAACCACCCCAAGCTTATGGATGTCACATACCACTACTTATAATTCTCCAACTCTGTGACTCAGGAATTCAGACAGGGCATAATAACTGCAGCTTCTTAGCTCTGTGGTGAGAAGACCTGGTGGGGCCTGGAATTGCCTGCAGGATCATTT
Organism: Ictidomys tridecemlineatus; assembly: GCF_052094955.1. Classification (NCBI taxonomy): domain Eukaryota; kingdom Metazoa; phylum Chordata; class Mammalia; order Rodentia; family Sciuridae; genus Ictidomys; species Ictidomys tridecemlineatus. The sequence continues at coordinate 4,198,469 of NC_135478.1, forward strand.
CTCTACCACTGAGCGCCTCCCTCGGCCCAGAGGAGGCTCCCTTGTGTAAGGTGATAGAGGACAGAGGCCGATTCCCCTGGTGGTTCCCAGGATGGGAAGCCCCAGAGCACGGCCGCATCTGGGGAGGGCCTCCTGCTGCAGAGAGAAGGCACCGGAGGCAGAAAGAGGAGGCCGAGCTCGTCCCTCTACCAGAGGCCACCCCTGTAAGAACCCACCCATCCACCCGGGAGGCAGAGCCCATGCCTGGCCACCTCTCCAAGGGCCACCTCTCAACACCGCGCACGGGGTCGACTTCCAACACGTGGGCATCGAGGGGTACATTCAACGGGGGCAGCTGCAGAGCATCCCAAGGGACATGGGACTGCCACCCTCAGACCGACCTGCCTCCGGCCAGCGGGAGGCTGAGGCTGCGGAGTTGGGAGAAACACTCCAAGAGGCATCAATCATTCCTGGCTTCCTCCTCGGGGACTTGGGGAGATCTGGCAGGCAGCTGGGCGCTGGGGGTGACAGCCAGTTGCTCCCTTTCAATGGCACAGCTCCGGTTTTGAAAGAGCTGACCTTTGGTCCCCTGCCTCCCGTGTCCCCTGGTTCTGCCTCGAGGGCGCCGCCCCCGGCAGGCCTTCGCAGTCACTGTGCCCTCCGTCTCGAGTCCACCACCAGACACCCTCCAAGCCTCGAGTCCCAGGTCCCTCTCTGCACCCAAGCTTCCCGGACGACCTGTTTAGACTGGCACCTCTCCTGGCACGGCCCCCACCTTCCCCTACTTACCTGTGGGACCCACGAGGGAAACCCAGGTTCGCAGATGCTCCCGTCCCTCGTGGGGAGCGGCACAGGATTTGCCTAGACCAGCTGTGCGCAGCCTCGGTGGACAGCTGCCCTGCGGGGTCACCGGGGGATAAGGGCAGGAAAAGGCGTCTGGACAAGTTCAGGACCCATGCAAATTTTTCTCTGAATGTCCCCGTCGTGGTTGGTGGGATCCGCAGACGTGGACCACGCGGCGGTGGGGACTGACGAGGGTGCGTGTCACTCCTGGGTGGCCTCCCTCTAGTAGGAGCTCAACCTGGGGGCGGGGGGCGGGGCACGAGGTGCGTTTCTTAACAGGTGCACCTCCCAGGGCCTGGGACCAGGACGTGGCTGTCGCGGATCCTCCATAGCGTTTGTCACCTCAGGGAGGGGGAAGCTGAATGACCCAGAGCCTGCCCCGCGCTCTTCTCCTCCCGCCTCTGAGTGGGACTGACGGGTACAAGGGGCACGCATTTGCCTTTGTTCCTTCTCTTTATCAAGTGTGGCCGGAGAGTATATTTTGCATGATCGACCAACGGTGGTTTAAATTATTTCCTTCTTTTCCACTCAGCCTCCACGTCTCCTGTGCTCCTGGTTTTAGGGGAGGGACTCTGCAGAGAACTCCCCTAGCTGTTAGTATCTGCAGGGGGTGGGTGCCAGGACCCCCGGGGTTAGCAAAATAAACAGATGTCAGGTCCCTCATATGCGTCGATGACGCAGACTTTGCATAGAACCTACAATGCAATCCCGTGCGCTTTAGACCAGCCCTGGGTGAATCGGAATACCTGATCTGATGTAAATGCTATGAAAATGAAAATAGTTGCTCCACTGTGCTGTTTAGGGAGTGACCACAGGCCAAAAAAAAAAAAAAAAAAAAAAAAAAAAAAAGGTGTATCCGGGGTCAGCACAGAGGCAGATTTTTAATTTTTCCTGAATATTTCAATCCGAGATGTGTGGTTTACTCGGCGGGTGCTGAGCCTGCGATACAGAGTGCTGACTCTGTGCTAACAGACAAATGATATTTAAAGCAGGAATTGATAAATTTTAGTCTATTTATAGACCTGAGCCATCAGCCCAACAATAAAAGACTGGACACAGCCACTTCCGCCCAAGCTTCTGCCCTCCTGCCCTCCCTGGGCCCTGCCTGCGCCCGCCTGTCTGCTTTGGCTGATGGGTGTGCGTCTCCCAGTGTTCTGTGGGCGTGGGGCTGGAGTCTGTGTGTTTGGGGCTGTTTGGGGTTTTGCCCTGGGGTTGTGGGTAGCAGCGCTTCGCCCCTGGTTAGTGATGGGTGGTGTACAGGTGGAGCATCCCTACTCCAAAAACCTGTCATCCGAACTCAGGAGCTTTTTCAGCCGACGTAATGCCGCAGTCTGAAGCCTCAATGCACACAAGCTTTTGTTTCATGGACACAATTATCCAAAACATTGTACATAATTTTCTTTCCGCTGTGTGTCTAAGGTGTATGTGAAACAAAAGAATTCTGTGTTTAGACTTGGGGTCATCCCCAAGATGACTCACTGTGCATGTGCAGATATTTCCAAATCTGCAAAATCCAAAATCTAAAAAAAAAAAAAATCCCTCCCAGTTTTAGGTTCAGACAGGGATCCTGGCAAGGCATTATACCTGAGGTGGCTCCCTTTACCTAGTCTGCCCATCGGCAATGAAAATACCAGCTAAATCCCCCGCTCAGAACCCGCTGCAAAGCCCAACCCGCTGAGCCCCATCGGGCATTGATGCAGCAAGCATATATTGAGTGCCTACTGTATACCAGGCACTGGGGCCCAGGGGTAGCCACGGCAAACAGGGCCTTGTTCCCACAGGGTCTTAGGCTGGAGGGAGACAGACCTCGAAGTCTAAAAATCCATCACAGTTTGTTGGGTGATCAACAGTCCCCGGCCACCGTGGCCCTAGTGACCTGGACGGAGCGCGGATGCTTGGCTTTTGAAATCTCAGTGACACAGAGCCCGGAGATAAACACAAGAACAGCTGCCCCGTCTATCGTCGTTTTAGGGATTCCCAGCCTACACACCTGCTTCTCCACGCTCCTGTCCATGAACATTTGGGTGGATCCCCCTTCCGCCTGTTACCAGTAAACTGCTGCGATCGTTCCGGCCCAGGCCTGTGTGTGGACAGGCTTCACGCTCCCGAGACAGTGCCTGGGCAAGGCCTGGAGCGTCTTTCTACTTAGGAAACGGACACTCGTGCCAGGCAGAAGCACCGCTGGACTCTGGGCTGCGCAGACCTCTCCTCCTGGCTCCCCAGCTCTGTGTCCCAGAGGGGCAGCCTGCCTTGCCCTCCTGCCCCCTCCAGCACCCCAGAGCCTTACCCGAGCCTCCCCATGTCCCCACAAGCACGGGTCTAGCACCCCTGCTCACCATCACCGTCACTGGGCACTGATGCCCACTGCTACCCGCTGGGGCCTGGCTCCCTCCAGCCTGTAAGCCCTGTGGGAACAAGGCCCTGTTTGCTGTGGCTGCCCCTGGGCCCCAGGGCCTGGCATTCAGTAGACACTCCATATATGCTTGCAGCATTAGTGCGTGCTGGGTCTTGGAGGGTCGGGCTTCGGAACAGGTGCTGAGTGGGGATGTGGCTGGTATTTCCATTGCCGATGTGCAGACTAAGTAAACGGAGCCACCAGAGGCCCAGTGACTGCCCAAGATCCCCGAGACAGCACTGGGAGTCACCAGATTCACGTGTGGCCTCTCCGCGCAGCCCGTCCTGAGTGTGGGCTGGGTGGAAGGGGGGAGGAGAAGAGGCTGGTTTACAGGGCGCTTTGCAAGCAGGGCCAAGTCTGTAGAGTCTGCCCCCCCCTTCCAAGCTTTGAAAAGGCGGCACAGCATGCCCACCTTCTCTGGGTAGCATGTGGAACCTGAGCCTGCAAGATTCAGGGTCTGAGGGGCTGGTGCAGGGGCCCCTCCACCCTCTCACTATCTCCCCCAGCCAAGCCCTGGTGACAGGCATTTCCTGTTTCCGGCCATCTCCCTGGGGCTGGTGTGGGTGGGGGAGCCAACAGCAGTGTGGTGCTCAGCTCTGGGTCCCCTCCGCCCAGCCCCCAGCAGAGGCCTCCCCCTCCCCCTGCTTCCCTGAAGGAAGGCCTGGGACCTGCTGCCCTTCCTGCTCTCTGTCTTGGGCAGGGCTGGGCTGAGGGGAAACACAGTGGCAAAGGGGGAAGAGGGCGCCTTGGCTTCACCAGCAGTGCCTGCTGCTGATTTGCATAGGAGCACAATGCTGGCCCAACCCAGGGACCATCTCTGAGGTTCTGGAGGAAGGAGGAGGGGAGCTGAGAGTTTTGTCCCCCCAAAGAGAGGAATCGTTCTCACATAACTGCTACATTTAAGGGCCTCCAGTCCTTTGTCATTTTCTTGCATGCCTGAGGCTACCGGGAAGTCCTTCTGGTGGTCTAACCACAGTCATTGCTGCTGTCTGAGGGAGCCCCCTTTTGTAGCTGGCCTCACCCCAGCCTGGAGGGGTGATGAATCATACCCCCTTTCCCCCTTTGGGGTATCACATGACTGAAGGGAAGCAGTCTCAAAGCTCAGCTGATACCCTTGAGGTCAGAAGGGAATTTCCTCTCTTGGGCCAGACATAGCCATCTGCTCAGTCGCCTCTGATGACCTGCTGGTCTGCTGTGGGGCCAGCCCACAGCCCACAAAGGGACTTCGTGTGGTTCAAAGAGGCAAGGTGGCGCACCGGTTAGGGGCATGGCATCTGGGTTCTGTGTGCTGGGATCTGGTTCCCCATTCCTACCTCTGTGGCCCCGGGCAGGTGATATCCCCCTCAGAAGCCTCAGTTATCCCATCTGTCAAATGGGAATTTATCCCTCCAACAACTCTTCCTGAGCATCTACCAGGTGCCAGACAGGTCGCAGGTGTGAGGCTGCAGCAAGGAGAATTCTGCTTCCATGGAGCCCATGTTGCTGTGTGTGTGTGTGTGTGTGTGTGTGTGTGTGTGCGCGCGCGCACGCTCATGTGTACACACGTGCTTGTGTGTGTTTGAGGGATTGTCTCCAGACAGCTTTGGGAAAACGAGTCTGTAGTGAGGCAGGGAAGGCAAGATGTGGAACAGGGTGCACTTGTGTGCTGCTTGTAGGCCCAAGCATGCGCAGTGACAGCCCATGCCTGTCATCCCAGCTATTCATAAGGCTGAGGCAGGAGGTTCTCAAGTTCAAAGCCAGCTGGCCTCCAGCTAGAGGCTCTGTCTCAAAATAGGGTTGTAGCTCAGTGGTAGAGCATCCCTGCATTCAATCTCTAGTACTGAAAAAAGAAAAAAATATATATATCCTAATGAAAGGAGTTGAAATTTATGCCCCCACAAAAACCTGTGCACCTAGACATTTGCAGCAGATTTCATATACCCTAGGGTTCCAGCGCTTGACATTCTAGGAAGGGCAGAACTATGGAGACGGTAACCAGACCTTGCTCCAGAGAGAGGTTGCTGGGAAGGCAGGGAGCGACGGCAGGGCACAGAGGACTTGCGCACAGGGAAACTCTTCTGCGTGAGTCTGTGATGCTGGAGACACGGCCTTACATGTTTGTCCAAATCCACAGAACGGACAACCCCAGGAAAGAGCCCTAATGTGGAATGTGACTGTCCTGGGTCAGTGTGGGTTCATCGATTGTAATAAAGGAACTCCTCTGTGGGGGACCTGACCGTGGGAAGGCTGTGCCTGGTAGGGCAGGGGTACCTGGCGGCCCTCTGTACTTTCTGCTCAACTTTGCTGTAACTTAGAGCTCCTCCAAAAATATAGTATATTATTTTAAAAACAGAAGAAAAAAAAAAAAAGGGAAGCAAGAGCCGGCTGCAGCCTGCAGACCGGGCGGGTGGAGACGGTAGGGCCTGTGGGGGTCGCTCTGCCTCCCTCCAGCTCGACAGGGTTAGCATTTCAGGAGTAGCCCACTCCTCAGCCATGTGCAAAGACAGAAGACCCCCTTCAGGGCTCAGCAACCCTGACCCGTGGACCTGACCCAGCCAGGGTTCCCCAGGGAACCGTGGGGGCTGCAATGGCAAGAGCTGAGGAACCATAACCACCACCACGGTCCTGCAAAGCCAAGGACTTTGTTACCTGGCCTTTTGCAGAAAAAAACTTAATGAGGTCCTAACTCCCGGGGTCTTACACCATATAAAGAAAGTTTGACTCATGCAACAGAAATCATATGTGGGTTTTAGGCTGCGCTTGGTTCAATAATTTCAACGATGTCATGGACGACTGGATATTTCTCTGCAGTAGGTCCTTCTTCAGGCTTCAGGCCACTCCAAGATCTCCCCCTTGGGGCATCCAGTGGCTGCAACTGCTTCAAACCTCTCACCTCACCTCCACCACTAAGGGTTTGTAGAAGTCCCAGGCCTGGAAGAGGAAGCCTAGGTCCGGGGTCCCTACTCTCATTGGTTCAAACTGGGCCACGTGGTGATCTCTGAACCAATAGCTATGGGCAGGGGAGGGGATATGCAAATTAGCAAGAACCGGGGGTGGAGTCTTTCTTATCCCTGGTGACCACAAAAGGAAGGGGAAGAAACTATTTTGCGCAAAGGTAAATCAGGGCTCTGATGTGTGTGCAGATGCTCCTTTTGATTGCGTCTCGTTGCTTCTCGTTGGTGGCTTCCTCGGAACTGGAGATTTGATGGCTGATGAGATGGTGCCTGCCCTCAGGATGGTGGTCTCCCAGGGCTCTCGGACTGCTCAGTGACCACCTGGTGCCACCACGGGGCTGCTGTGAATTCGCTAGGACGGCAGGTCTGCCCTGGAACAGCGGGTGGAGATGAACCTACTCCTGACCTCGAGAGGGCGAAAGAGAGACGTAGTTATTCCAGGAGCAGGTGGAGCCGCTGGAATCCTACAATCCTGGGGGAGAGGCAGCGGGTCCCGCCACTTTGAACCGCTGCTGGGCTGCCTGTGCTAAAGCCAGACGTGTTGCCCAGAACGCAGACGTTCCCCTCCTGGGAGGCACCCCAATAAATGAATCCATCAAAAGAAACGGCGAGGAGTGTTCAAGGAACCGCGATGATGGAAACAACCCAAACGTCTATCAACAGAAAGGCGGATAAAGGAAGGACCGCACATAGTGTAGAGCACAGTAGCTGTGTGTGCAGATGTCATTACGTCGGTGTTGCCCTGTTCCTTCCTAGCAGCCTTCGAGACTGTGGGAAATAAATCTCTTTTCTGTAGTATGCAAGAGAAAGCACGACTTTGGCAGATCACTGTGGCTTCTGCCACAAAGAGGCAGTAGGAGAAGAGTTAAGGGCTAAGGGGCAGGAGTGAGCCTTCTTCCTCTCTGGGTGTCTCCCTTTCTCTGGGAGCTGAAGGTTGAACACTGGTGGGCATCTGGGGTCTTTCCAGTTTAAAAACATGCGGGTCAATGAATGCTCCTGGGCCTCCTAGCCTGAGCTGAGATGATGATGATGAAGATGATGGTGATGGTGGTGATGGTGATGATGATGGTGAAGATGGTGATGGTGATGATGATGGTGGTGATAAAGATGGTGATGGTGGTGATGATGATGATGATGGTGAAGATGGTGATGGTGGTGAAGATGGTGATGGTGGTGATGGTGATGATGATGGTGAAGATGGTGATGGTGGTGAAAGTGATGGTGATGGTGGTGCTGATGCTGATGACAGAGATGTTGATATAGTGATGATGATAGTGATAATGACAATGATAATTTCCAGACGTTAAGGGCTCACATATTAAGTCCTTTACACACTTAGTCCCTGAATTATGACATGGTTCAGTAGGCATAAGTTCTCTATACCAGTTTATTGTCTTTATCCCATATCACCTTGTTAGTACTGTGCAACACAATTTTCAAAAAATTGAGAGAGTGTAAAAAAAGCATTTATTATGCTCATGTGCTATCTGGATCAGGAATTCTGAAGTGGCTCAGCTGGGCAACTCCCCTTTGGGGTTTCCTATGAGGCTGAAGCCAGATAGCAGGAGGGGCTGCTCTGGTGTGAGGGCTTGAGTGGAGTCACAGGAGCTGCTTCTCAGGTGGCCCAGCCACATGGGCCTCTCCACAGGACTGATTGAGCAGCCTCACAGTATGGCGGCTGATGAGTAACCCAAGAGGCCAGAGTGGGAACCACAGGGACGTTTATGAGCTTGAAGAGTCACTTATTGTTACTTTCCCTGTAATCTGTTCATCACACAAGGTCAGTCTTGGTTCACTGTGGGAGGGGATTACAAAAGTGGGTCCTATATTCTCATGCACACGGGGAGCCAAGGACTCTGGGGCTCTCTTGGAAGCTGGCTACCATCATCATCACATTAATGGTTGTCCTTGATTGTCCTAGGACAGGACTGTCTTGGCTATTCATGATTCTGTATTTTCCCACATAAATATGATTAAAGCATCAAATTCAATAAAAAATCCTCTTGGGATTTTAACTGAAATTCCACTGATTCTAGAGCTTAATCTTGGAGTTAAAAATTTTAAACAATTGAATCTTTCTTGATAAGAATTGGTGTACATTCTACTCTATTTATGTAGTTTTTTCCCCATGTCCTTCAACACAAGGACACTTTTCTTCATACAGGATCTACACTTCTTTTTGTTAGCTTTATAAGCCGTTCCGTGTGTGGCTTGGTTAACATCTTTAGGCAAATGCTAAATGGTTTCCTTTTTAAATCAAAGCCCGATTTTCCCGGTGACTTGCTGAGTTCTTGGGTTTGCCTTGCAATCAGTCCCAGCGCCACCCACGTGTGTAACCCACACCCTTATCAAGATGCAGAGCCTCTCCGTTGCCGTTTGTGGCCTTCTTGAGTCAACCTCGCCACCTCCCCTTGCTCCTGCGGCAACCACGGCTGGGCTCTGATTTCTATCACCATAGGCGAGTGGTGCTGACTCCAGGATTTTGAAAAATATCATATTTTAGGCAGCATTTTCTGTTTGCTGGTGTATGTACCGACATGCAGCGGACTTTGCCTATGGGTTTTACATTCAGAAACCTTGTGTTACTGGTAGGGATGTATCCATATATTTTGGGGAGTTTCTGAGTTGCCTGGAGTAGTTTCGGTGAAGGTTGCCAATGTGCCTCTCTCCTTCTTCCGTTTGGCTTCTCTGTTGGGTACAAGTGTGGCAGAATTTGATGCACAGCCAGACCCCTCTCCAGCCCTCTGCACCTTTACCTCAGTTCCCATGTCAAAGGGAATTGTTCCAGCATTTCACTATTGGGTGCAACACTTTTCTCTAGAGCTTTTGAAGATGACCTTCACCTGGTTACAGAAGTTCCCTTCTAACCGGCTCCGTCACAAGATATTTTTTCTCTCTCTCTCTCTCTTTTTTTTTTTTTAAATCACAAATGGCTGTGGAATTGCTACTGTGTCTTTTAAGTTTCTCTCACAGTTGCTAATCTCTTTCGACAGAGAACAAGCCTGGGGTCAGAGCCTTAGGCAAGAAACAAGATCTGTTTGAGTTTAATAACATTGTATAACAGAGATTTTAAGGCAATTCTGTTTACAGGTAATGGTCTTGCTTTTCCTTTTACAGTAGGATGCAGAGGATCTCTTTCTCTGTCCCTGCTCTCTCCCTCTCTCTTGCAGTACTGAGGACTGAACCTAGGAGGTTCTGCCATTGAATTGCATACCCAATCCCTTTTTATTTTTCAGACAGGCTCTTGATAAGTTTCCCAGGTTGGCCTTGAACTTGTGATCCTCCTCCCTCAGCCTCCCAAGTAGCTGGGGTTTCAGACATGCCACCAACCTTGGCAGATATCTCTTCTGAGATACACTTCATTTCTGTTAAACCAAATCTAGAGTCCAGTTCCAAATGTAGTGCTTCAGATGAACGTGGCTACAATTAAGAAGATACCATCGGAAGGTGGAAATGTGGGAGATGGTGACACCTATGGGTGCTGCCTCCTCTGATTCAACCAACCTCGGATTTTAAAAATATGTGGACAAAATTGGGTCTGCACTGAGCATGTATAGATGTTTCTCTTGTCATCGTTCCCTAAACAATGCAACACAACAACTGTTTTTAAATGACATTTACATTGTTCATCTAGGGATGATTTAAAGTCTACGAGAAGATACGCAGAGGTCCTGTGCAAACACCATGCCATTTTACATTAGGGACTCAAGCATCCTTGGTTTTGGCGTCTGTGGGGGTCCTGGATACCAAGAAGCCACTACGCAATGGAGACTGTATGGAATCTGTTCGCGTGCGCAGTGGAGGCGTCCAGGTTGAGCACGGGCTGAGTTGTGTCCCCGCTGAGTCCCTGCCTCAGTGTCATTACTTGAGAAATGAGAAGAAGAAGAATGCCTTTCAGGGTTGGGAGGTTCTGCCTTACTTTTGCAGAGTGCAGGAAACGGAGCCACGCGGGTGCTTACGGGTGGCAAGGAGAGGCAGCTGGGGGCGAGAGGTGGGCTCCAGAGTCCACCGGCTTGGCCCTGCCCTGTGGCTCCCTACAGACTCATTCTCACTGTCAACAGCTGTGGGCATGTCCCTCCCCATCTCAGCTTGCTTCCTGTCGGTGGAAAGGGCTGCCAACTCAGCTGGCCGTGCCCAGCACACCCCCGGCGATGCTTCCAAGAAACATTATCATGCGGTCGGGCTGCAGGGGAGGCTCAGGACGGCAGGCACTTGCAGGTTAGGTTCCAGACCCCCGCGAGGAAGGGAGTTACAGGAAGCTTTGGGTTTCTCAGTCACATACGATGTGTTTACACATCCTGTAGCCTATCGAGTGTGCAGTAGCATTATGTCCAAAATAACATTGCTGTCCCTTAATTAAAAAAAAAAAATTACTGGTAAAAACGGCAGCGATGACTGAGCTTTCCAAGTTGCAGTGTGTTTGCTGGTGCAAGTCCTGTGGGTGGCTGCAGACTGGAGTTGCTGAATGTTTCGGGCTGGGGCAGTTTCTTAAAGCCAGACCCAGTGGTGGCCTGGGCTGTGTGGACGGGCTCCTCCTTTCCTGGAACCTCTCCCTGGGGTGCGGGATACCGCCTGGGAATGTTTTGTGTGCAGTAGAAGCTTTTTCGAAATTAGAATCAGTCTCTCGAATCCGTATGCTGCTTTATCACCTGAGTTAAGGAGAGGGACACACGGGGACCTGGGGCCTGTGGTGCGGTTAGATTGTGTGGATTGTCTGCTGCCTTGTCTGGGTGCAGTTACGGGCACCCCAGAGTGTCTACATGGCTAATGCCACAAGTCACGGCTTGTATGTCCCCACAACAGATAGAAGAATCATGACGAAATCTGCAGTGTCATGAGAATTGTTGGAAGAGGGGTCTTTATAAACTGGCTCCTCGGTAAGATTCCCGTGGTCCTTCCATTTGTCAAACATGCGCCACCATGAAGCAGAGTGAGGCATACCTCTCTCACTGCTGAGGGACAGATTCCCAGGCCGCCACCTCTGCCCACTTGTCAAACGTGTCCTGTTTGCTACCTGCGGGACCCTGCTGCAGGTGCTGGATGTCACCATGGGGGAAACCGTGGCTCGGCCTCCTCAGGCTGGCATCTCACTTGGGGAGGTGGACGGTCAGGGACAGCAGACTAAGCAGAAGATGCCGAGTGTGGGGTGTGGTTTCCAGTAGGTGGTGGGAGGAGGCCTCATGGAGGAGGTGGCCTTGGAGTGGGGACCTGGGGACCTGTGCACCTGGGGGGTGGGGGGGGGGCGGTGCAGTTCCTGGGGCGGCCACATTGAGGCGCCATGGTCAGCCTTCCAGCCCTGGGAGAGAAGACCTGGGATGACCACCTGGGAGGGGGAGGTTCACTGAGGTTGCCAACAACCTGTAGCCTCAGGGCCTTTGGGGACACTTAAGGTCCAATGATGACAGACACAGAGGTTTAAATGACAGGTAATTCTTTAATAACACACGCTCCACCCCCTCCTCCTGTGTTCCCGCCACACGGGCTCCGCGCTGCTGCACCAACACCCTAGGCTTGGTCTGCCTCAGGGCCTTTGCCCAGCTGTGCCCTCTGTTTAGAATGCAGTTCCCCGCGCCCCCCCCCCTCCCCCGTGCGGTGGATTGGATTGAAATTCACACACTGAAGTCCTCAGGCCTGGACTTTGGAACACATTTGGAGCTAGGATCTTTACAGAGCAATGAAGTAAAAATGAGGTCATTAAGGTGGGTCCCAGTCCAACGCCATAGCAAAGAAGAGACCAGGGCCCAGAGAGAGGGAGAAGCACTGCAGACCCAGGGAAATGTGTCCACAAACCCAGGACAAAGGCCCAGAAGAAAATGACCAGTCAGATTGTTTTTCATTGCTGTGGCCAAAAGACCTGACAAGAGCAACGTGGAGGAGGAACAGTTAACACTGGCTCAGAGGCTCAGTCCAAGGCTGGCCAACCCCTCAGCCTGGGCCCAAGGTCCTGCAGCGCAGCAGGACAGAAGCAGCTCAGGACACGGCAGCCAGGAGCAGAGACAGCTCCAGCCACCAGGGCAAAACTTCAACCTCAAGGGCACACCCCCAGGGACGACTTCCTCTGCCGCACCCCCACGGTCTACAGTGACACCCAGTTAATCCACTCAAGGGGATTAGGTCGCAGCTCTCATGATCTAACCATTCCACCCCTGAACATTCTGGCACTGTTTCGCGTGAGCTCTGGGGGACACCACGCCTCCAGAACATCACAGAAACCACGCCTGCCTGCACCTTGTTCTTGGACGCCCAGTCTCCAGAACTGTTCGGGGCGTTCCCTCTGAATGGAATCCCACAGGGCGGGGTATTTTGTGACTGCCTTCTTTTCCTGAGCTGTACTGTATGGTTTTGGTTCACACTGGCTCGGGGACAGTATCGGGGGCTGAGGGAGAGAACCAGTCTGCACGCCAGGGAGGGCCTGACAGGTTGGGTACAGTGCTTTCTTTTCTCATTAGAGCCAGGCTGGGGAAACCAGGGCCATGTCTATGTGCTTGGCTTCTGCGTTAGTTAATGTCCTTCAGACTGGAGCCTCGGTAACCTGACCCAAACTGGCCTTGAAAAGGCCAAGAGTGTGTTGACTCACGAATCAGACTCGTTCAGGGGGTTCCGCGCCTGTGGAATGCATCAGCCCATACGTGGCCTGGGGCTTTGGTCTCACGGAGGGTCCCAGGGTTCGCCCACGCGTTAGCACGCCGACGTGTCATTTCTTTTTGTGGACAGACAGTCCTGTTACGGCCGACACTACACTTTGCTCGTGTGTTAGGGATCAATTTCATGTTCTGTAAATTGTAACGGGGGGGGGCGGGGGGGGGCGGCCCAGGAGGGTAGAAGGCTTCAGGAGGGTCTTGGTCTTTCTCAGGAGGCAGCGGACACCTCCCCCTTTCCCTCTGTGGAGGTCCCCAGGCTGGGCTGCCCAGCGGCCAGCTTCTCTCTGCCCCTCGTTGCCCACGCCCCCTCGTTTCTGTCCCCGCAGTTCCTGTGCCTCAAGAACATCCGGACCTTCCTGTCCACCTGTGGAGAGAAGTTCGGCCTCAAGCGCAGCGAGCTCTTTGAGCCCTTCGACCTCTTTGATGTGCAGGATTTTGGAAAGGTGAGCTGGGGCCTCAGGTCCACCTCAGGGTGGGCCTCCTCCTGAGGCTGCGCCCTGGCCTGGGTGTGGGAGGGGCTGTGAGCAGGCCGTCTTCGTCCCAGGTCATCTGCACCCTCTCTGCGCTGTCCTGGACCCCAATCGCCCAGAACAAGGGGATCATGTGAGTAACCATGGGGACACCGACCCCCCCCCCCGTGAAGCCCCTCCCTCCTGGCCCCAGGCCCCCGGCTCACACCTTCTGGCCCCCAGGCCCTTCCCCACGGAGGAGGACACTTTGGGTGACGAGGACATCTACAGTGGCCTGTCGGACCAGATTGAGTGAGTGCGGGCCCCGGGGGAGGGAGGCGACGGGGGCACAGCTGTGGTGTGGGGGTGTGGGGGGGCGCTCTGAGGGACATGGCTCTGCCCCGGGGTCTCTGGGGGTCTGAGGGACACCGTCCTGCCCTACGTTGGGCACAGCCCTGGGCTGGGGGGTACGAGGGGACACAGCTTTGATACAGAGGGGTCCGAGGGGTCCCTGGCTTGGGGGCTGGTGGCCCGCCTGACTCGGAGCCCCACAGCGACACTGCGGAGGAGGACGAGGACCTGTACGACTGCGTGGAGAACGAGGAGGCCGAGGGCGACGAGATCTACGAGGACCTCATGCGCTCGGAGCCCGTGCCCATGCTGGTGCGAGGGGCGCCCGGGGGCAGTGGGGGTCACGGGTGCAGCGGGGGCCACCCGGTTCCCAACCCGCCGTCCTCCCGCCCGCAGCCCAAGATGACGGAGTACGACAAGCGCTGCTGCTGCCTGCGGGAGATCCAGCAGACGGAGGAGAAGTACACGGACACCCTGGGCTCCATCCAGCAGGTGGCCCGGCGGCCTCTGCCTTTCCTCCTGCGACCTCTCTCTGCGTCCTCCTCTTGTCCCTGGTTCTCCTGTCCCCCCTCCTCAGCGTGGCTGTCTCCGCAGTGTCCTTTAACCCGCCTGGGGCTTCCGGCACCTGGTGGCTTCCCCTCTCCGTTCCTGTCTGTCTTTCTCTCTGTTGTCTGTCTTTCCTTTCTCTGTCCTTGGTCAAGCAGCCAGTGGAGACTTAATTAACGTCCCCATGTCCAGCCCCCGCAGCACCCCAGGCAGGGTGAGCTATGAGCCCGGTGCCCTGTCCCTGGGCCATCAACTGTCAACACTCCCATCATCTCCCAAGGAAGTCCACCCCCACCGACCCCGGCGTCACAGTCTGTGTGTGGCTAGGATGAGACCCTGCTCGGAACACTCAGGCGCAAGCTCCGGGGTGGACGTTGGCCACCTCTGTGTCTCATCTGTCTCTTGCCTGCGCATCTCTGTCCGCTGTCTCTGGCCGCGTCTCCCCGGGGGCTGCCCGGGGGAGGGTCTCAGCCTCCCTCACTTCCTCTCTCCCGCTTCCCAGCACTTCATGAAACCCTTGCAGTGGTTCCTCACGCCCCAGGACATGGAGAACATCTTTGTCAACATCGAGGTGAGCCCGCTGATCCCCGGCCCTCTTGAGCCTCTGTCCCCAGCGGAGGATAATCCACGGGTGTCACCTGACCTGCCCCGTCCCGAGCCCCAGGCTCTGACCCCAGTCCTCGCCCCTTCCTCCAAGTAGGACCTGCTTCGTGTGCACACCCTCTTCCTAAAGGAGATGAAGGAGGCCCTGGCCACCCCGGGATCACCCACCCTATACCAAGTCTTCATCAAATACAAGGAGAGGTGAGACCCAGCTGGCCAGATCAGAGCCCTGGGAGCCCCTGCCCTGCCCGGGTGGGGCTTGGGGAGAGCTTGCCATCAGACCAGGCAGGGACTTCCCATCTCTGGTTCAGTTCCCAGCTCTGCTGTGTGATACTGGGAAGCTACTAACCTTTCTGTGCATCTGCTTCTTCCTTGTCTGTAAATCAGAGTTCACTTGGTTGTAGGGAAGGTTGAATAAATAAAGGTATAAAACGCTTAGCACAGGGCCCAGCACACAGTAGGCACTCAATAAGTGTTTGCTAAATAAATGAACATCGGGCAGAGACTAAAGTCAGGCTCTCTGCTAAAAGCTGCATGTGCATTATCTCATTTAATGTTACGCTAACTCTGTGTGTAGGTGCTGTGTTAGGGCCACTTTACAGATGGGGAAACTGAGGCTCGGGGATCTGCCCTTACCCTTTGGCCTGCCTCTTCCTGTAGGTTCCTAGTCTACGGCCGCTACTGCAGCCAGGTGGAGTCTGCCAGTAAGCACCTGGACCAAGTGGCCACAGCCCGGGAGGACGTGCAGATGAAGCTGGAGGTGGGGGCTGGGCTGCCTCTGGGGGGTTCTTCTCTTTGAGCTGGAAATGGCTCCACTTTCCAACTGGGGATCTGTCAAGGTTCCGGGGAGGGATGTTCTGGGCAGCCAAGGGGAGGAGATGAAGCAGGGCAGACATGGACCAGCTCATGGAACCCAGCCTCAGCTGAAATCCTGACCCTGGACCAAATGTTGACCCCAAGCTGACCGTCAGCCCCGAGTGAGCCCTAGCACCATGTCCCACGTGGGGCTGAACTTCCCACTGAGCCCTATCCTGAGCTGAACCTTTGAGGGGACCTGTGTGTCTAGTGTCTAGAGGGTGGGGTGATGAGGCTGGGGACCCTCTAGGCGGGCCCCCTCCCCTTCGGCCCTCTCAGCTGGCAGAGTGCCCGGCCTCTGGCCCAGCAGCACTGGCCGCCCTTGACATGCTCTTCAGCTGCTCCTGGCCGGCCCCTTCATTTCCCCGTGGGGATCGATGATGACCCCTTCTGGTGGTCCCTCGCTAGAAACTCGCCCAGCTCTGGGTGGAGAGGTGCCGAGTGTTCATTCACGTCTGTCCGCTGCAGTCCCCTGCGTTGGGCTCATCCTGGCCCCCAGGGTCCCCCCCCTCCCTCACACCTTTGTTTTCTGTCCCCCAGGAATGTTCTCAGCGCGCCAACAACGGCAGGTTCACCCTGCGGGACCTGCTCATGGTGCCCATGCAGCGGGTGCTCAAGTACCACCTCCTTCTCCAGGTGCCAGCACCAGCCGGTCCTTGAGCCTGGCTTTGCCTACCTGAGTCTGTCCGTTGGGCACTGGGGCTGGCTTCCCGGGCTTGGGGCGCCAGGGCCCTCTGCGGTGGGTCATCTGGGTACATCCCAGCCTCCAGGGAGAGCAGGATGGAGGAGGACCTTGTGGGCCAGCCCAGTTTGAAAGCCCCCCCAGCAGTGGGCAGGCCCAGGTGAAGCCTGACTCTGGTTCCCACAGGAGCTGGTGAAGCATACGCAGGACACGGTGGAGAAGGAGAACCTGCGGCTGGCCCTGGACGCCATGAGGGTGAGTGGGGTGTGGGCCTGACCGTGGCGCATGCTGC
Source organism: Ictidomys tridecemlineatus (assembly GCF_052094955.1). Classification (NCBI taxonomy): domain Eukaryota; kingdom Metazoa; phylum Chordata; class Mammalia; order Rodentia; family Sciuridae; genus Ictidomys; species Ictidomys tridecemlineatus. The sequence continues at coordinate 4,215,038 of NC_135478.1, forward strand.
GGAAACTCTCTGTGAGCCTCTTACTGGGGGCTGACCCAGGTAAAGGACCAGGCTGTGTGTGTGTGAGTGTGTGTGTGTGTGTGTGTGTGAAGCCACACTCTTTCCTGCCCCCCCCCAGGACCTGGCGCAGTGCGTGAACGAGGTCAAGAGGGACAACGAGACCCTGCGGCAGATCACCCACTTCCAGCTGTCCATTGAGAACCTGGTGAGGGCGTGGAGAAGGCGGGGCCGGGGCTGTGGTCACATGGGAAGGGGTCTGTCCCCTTCTTGGTGGTCACCCTCTGTGTGCTGCGCAGGGCCAGTCTCTGGCCAACTTTGGCCGGCCCAAGATCGACGGGGAGCTGAAGATCACTTCCGTGGAAAGGCGCACCAAGACGGACAGGTGGGTGGGTCAGCTTGGGTCTGGGTGGAGCCGGATGGGGAGGGGCAGGTTCCTAGGTGGGCGGAGTCAGCTTGGATGGGGTGGAGCTGGGGCAGGGGACAGGGAAGGTGGGGGGAACCAGCTTAGAACCCAGGAGCCCGGATTCCTATTGGAGGTTGGCCTCATCATGGATTTGGGGAGGAGTCTGGTAGGGATGGGGGTGGAGTCTGATTTCTAGAAAGATGGATGGGGTCCCCCAACCAGCGCGTGGAGCCAGGACGGGTGGGTGGGTAGAGCCAAGACTGACAGGTGGCTGGGCCAGCGCCGATCAAGTGAGTGAGGTCAGGGTGACAGTGGCCCTGGCCAAAGGGGCCAAGGAGGAGGAGGAGGAGGGACGTCAGAGTGCTAGAGGGACAGGAGGGTGGGGCTAGGAAGGAGGTGCCAATGGTTGGCAGGGGTCAGACCGTGGGGCTGCCCCGTGACCCGCAGGTATGCGTTCCTGCTGGACAAGGCTCTGCTCATCTGCAAGCGCCGGGGGGACTCCTACGACCTCAAGGTCTTTGTGAACCTGCACAGCTTCCAGATCCGGGATGACTCCTCCGGAGACCGGGAAAACAAGAAGGTGGGGCTCTGGCGCCTGCTCTCCCGGGTTGCAAGGGGCCGCTCGGGTCTGGGCACTGGCCTTGGGACTGCTCGGCGCATGCGCACACGGGATTGCTACAGCGCGCAGAACCCTGTTCATTAGCCCACTGAGCGCCCAGGGCCCATCCTGCAGGGTTAAAACCTGGCTCTGGGGCTCTGGGGCTAAAACCTAAAACAAAGCAGCTACCATCCTTCTCCTGTGGTGCTTCCATTCTTGTAGGAAGCAAGAAAAAGCGATGCTTTCCACAAAGAATGGGGCGGGGTGGAGGGGCTGTCTTCCCAGAGCCCGCTGGCCAGGGTGCTGTCTGTGGCCGCTGTCCCTCCTGCTGCTGGCCCTCTTACTTCCCTTTCCTTTCTCCCTCCTCCCAGAAGCTCCCCCTCCCTGGCTGCTCCTCTGTTTCAGGGTTCTCTGTTTCGGGGTTCCCCACATCTCCCTGTCTCCCTCCCGGTGCTAATTGCTCTCTTGAACCTGCCAGCCTGTGGGTCTGTCTCTCCTTCCAGGCTGGAGTCCAGGGGCAGGTCCTGCTCAGTGCTCTGTCCCCAGGTCCCTAGCAGGTGTCTCATCTCCCAGCAAATGCTCTGGAATAACTGATGGATGAATGACATCTCTGTGGGGTGTGTGTGTGGGTGGCTTGTGGTTGTGCGTGTGTATTCGGACATCCCAGGCAGCCCTTGACTAGGTAGGAGGGCAGGGTAGGAGGGGCAGAGACAGTCCTTTGTCCCTGTAGGGGAGGGGGGAGGGGATCATGGGCGCAGGGCCCCCTCTTCTGCAGGGACGGAGCCTTCAGTCCCAGCTCTTCTCTGCAGTGGAGCCACATGTTCCTCCTGATCGAGGACCAAGGCGCCCAGGGCTATGAGCTGTTCTTCAAGACTCGAGAGCTGAAGAAGAAGTGGATGGAGCAGTTTGAGATGGCCATGTGAGTCCCCCTTCCCCTCCCTCGTTCTGTCCTCAGAGGACTCCATCCTGCATGTGCAGGGCTGGGCTCTCATCCCTGCTCTGTCCTGACATGCCATGAGACCACTCTGAACTGCAGTTTCCTCATCTGGAAAATGGGAAGCAGGGTCTCCAGGTTCATTCAACCTCAGCATGTGAAGGTTCTGTGAAGCTTCAGCTTGGAAATCTCTTCTACTTCCTCCCCCTCCTCCCTCCTCCTCCTCTCCCTTTTCCTTTCCTCCTCCTCTTCTCCTCCTTTCGTTCTTCGCCTCCATCATCGTCATCTTCTTCCTCCTACAGAGATATAATTCACGTAACAACTGCACCATTTCAGAGTGTAAGTTCTGTGACATTTAGTGCATTCACAGTGCTGTGCGGCTTGTCACCTCTCCACTGCAAACCTTTCCCCACCCGCAGTGGCGACCCCATGCCCCTGGCCACTACTGCTCTTCTCCCCGTCTCTGCGCACGTTCCCAGCCCCACTGGTCAGCACAGGCAGAGGTGGAGATCCACCTGCGGATGACCCGACAAACCCGGCGGGCCATCTTCACGGGGACACTGTCCAGCCTGCAGAGGGATGAAGTGTCCGTCCTCTCTGCTCTTATCTTCTCCCTTCAGCTCCAACATCTACCCAGAGAACGCCGCCGCCAACGGGCACGACTTCCAGATGTTCTCCTTTGAGGAGACCACCTCCTGCAAAGCCTGCCAGATGCTGCTCAGGTGGGCGCTGGGGGGCCCAGGGCTCAGGCTGGCCAGCCCTTCCCCTCTAGAGCCCCCCATCCTGGGAGGCCCCGCCTTGACCTGTCCCTCTGCCTCTGGCGAGGACGCGCGCTGTGGGCAGCATGGTCAGCGTGCCCGTCCACGGTGCCGACTCCCCCCCACCTCCCCCTGCATTCCAGAGGCACCTTCTACCAGGGCTACCGCTGCAGTCGGTGCCGCGCACCTGCACACAAGGAGTGTCTGGGGAGGGTCCCTCCGTGCGGCCGACACGGGCAAGGTACCAGCGGGAGGAGCAGGGGAGGTGGGCTCACTTCTCTGTGGGGGGTTCCCCACCCTAACCCTTTCCTTTCCTCCCGTAGACTGTGCCGGAACTATGAGGAAGGTGAGACCCCCCCACACACACCTGCTTCCTTCTGGGACTGGGAAACCACAGGGGGCAGCACCCAGGAGACCCCAGCCGTGGGCACTGTCCTCTGCTGGGGAGGCAGGGATGGGCTGAGGGCCCCGGCTGGGCACTAAGGGCCATGCTGGCCTTCTCCCTCTCTCCTTGCAGGATAAGCTGCATCGAAGGGCTCAGGACAGAAAAAGGAGTGAACTCGGTGAGTGGGCAGGGGGCGCCGGGGGAGGGCAGGAAAGCTGGCCTCTGCTCCAGGGGTGTGGACCCAGGTACTGATCTTGATAATCATGCAATGCTCACGTCATGCCTGGATCATAACTATGGCCCCGGGTTCCAGTCCCAAGGAACTGACACCCAGGGCCCTTCAGAAAGAGCAACGCGATTTCTTTACTGGCTTTGCTCAGCTGCCGTGAAGGACGGTGGCAGAGTTGATTAAGATCCTCTTTCTAGCAAGGTGTGGTGGCACGCCCTGTAATCCCTGCAGCTCAGGAGGCTGAGGCAGGAGGACCTGAGTTCAAGTCCCGCCTAAGCAAGGCTCTGAGCAACACAGCGAGACCCTGTCTCTAAATAAAATACATAAAAGGGCTGGGGATGTGGCTCAGTGGTAAAGCACCTGGGTTGAATCCCAGTACAACAACAACAACAAATCTTCTTTCTCTTGGACCCTCTTTTCTTATATACTTTCCCCCCAGCCACACCATAGTCTCAGCTGGCTGGGCCACCTCTGGTCCTTTACCCCTACAAGAGGGTGAGGAATTCTTTTCTTTTTCTTCTTCTTCCTGTCCTGGGGCTGGAACCCGGGCTCTGGCGTGCCAGGCAAGCGCTCACCACTGAGCCATACCTCAGTGCCTATATGCTTTGCACCAAGACAGAAGACACATGCTGTGAGGGGCGAAGAGGGAATCAGTCTGGAGTGTTTGGCTCAGCAAACTTATGACCATGAGGTCAGCAATCAGATCAAGGTTTAGAACATTTTCATCATTTCAAAACGGGACTGTCCAGTATAAAATAAAATGAGTTGCCCTTAAATAGCGTTAACCTTTGTTCACTCAGACTAGCACTTCAGGTGCCAACTGTCACCTGTGGCTGGTGGCTACCCTGTCTGATGTGCACAAGTTTGAACACTTCATCACCACAGAACACTTTGTCAGACAGCATTGCTGGTCAGCACCATGTCTCCAGAGAGGGCCACTGTTTACCCCTCGTGGTAGAGTAGCTTGGCCTGCCTTTGGATTTCCTAGCAATGAAGCCCTGGGCGGTTTCATGTATGTTCTTTTTGCATCTGGTTCTTCTATTCAACACAAAGTCCCTGAGATTCATTGATGTGGTTGCTTGCAGCAGTAGCTCATGCTTTTCCACTGCTGTGTAATATTCCGTCGTAGGACCATATCTCAATCTGTTTATCCATCCTATTTATTAAAGACACGGGGTTCGTTGCCACTTTGAGGCCATTGCAAATAAATGCTCTGAACATTCTTGCTCCTGACTTCCAAGGGACATGCTTTCATTTCTCTTGGGTGTGAGTGACAGTGGAACTGCTGGGCCCCAGGTGGACGTGGGTTGGCTTTAGCTCTTGGCCTAGCTGTTGACATCCTGCCCAGCCATTCTCTGAAGTGAAGCTCATCCCAGTTCACAGATGTTCCAGTTTCTCACATCCTTGCCACCCCTGGGCGCTGCTGGTCCTTTTACTCTCAACTGCTTTGGTGGGTGGTGAGACAGCTTTGGAAGTCCTGCGTGCCACTCACCCGTGCCCCCCCTCCTGTCCCCAGGCCTGCCTAAGATGGAGGTGTTTCAGGAGTACTACGGGCTGCCCCCGCCTCCCGGAGCCTTTGGGCCTTTTCTCCGCCTCAGCCCGGGCGACATCGTGGAGCTGACCAAGGCCGAGGCTGAGCAGAACTGGTGGGAGGTACCGGCTCGGGCCCTGGGGTGACGGGGGACCCTGTGGGAGGCCAGGGGTGCAGGTGACCCCGGGGAGCAGGGTCCTGTCTCCCAGGACTCTGGAGATGGTGCCTGGGGTGGGGACGTGGACGCGGTTTCCAGGGGTGGTCCTTGTGAGTTGGCCAGGAAGCTGATATGGTTGGTACCTTCCTGGGCCATCCAGAGGTAGATGGGCAAGCAGAGTGGCCGCTGGGCAGAGGGGTGGACACACACACACACACACACACACACACACACACACACACACACACACAGCAATGAGCTCTGCCCGTGTTTCTGTCTCTGGTTTTAGGGCAGGAATACAGCTACCAACGAAGTCGGCTGGTTTCCCTGCCACAGGGTGAAGCCCTACGTGCACGTGAGTGCCTGGACGGAATGAGGGCGGGGGCCACAGGGGGGCCACAGAGGGCCCTGGGGGCGGGCAGACGTGGGAGGACCCCCTGAGGACCATCAGGGTGGGTCACCCCTCACTGCCCTGCTGCCCGCCAGGTGACCTCAGAGTGGGGCCAGGAGGGAGATCAGCCCCTCCCCCGGGATTCTTTGGGGGGGGGCTCCTTCATCAGGTGCGCGGGAAGGAGGAGGGGTCCAGAAGGTGGCCCGTCCTGGCTTCCCTTGGAGAGCTGAATCGAGTCCTGAAGACACGTTGTCCACTCTGGATGGACAGACCTGTCCCCCGTCCTCGCGGCTCTTCCCTGCTCACTCTTTACAGTTGCTGTGCACCTTTGCCGTACTCCCTAGACCTCGGACACCCCTTCCTCCCTCAGTCCCAGAAATGACCCCACTTTCCACTTCCCAGTCCAAACAGCAGTCTGCAGCGGGACCCCCGGCCAGCCTTACCCCCCCTACTTGCTCACGTGTGACCTCAGGGGCTCCTGGGTGACCTCAGGGGCTCCGGGTGCGAATCTACACATGTATTATCTGTTTTTCCTGAAACAGTTAAAAGTAGGTTTGTGGATTTATTTTCCATTTACCTAATACTTGGTGAGACCAGGAACCTTCTTGTTTGGAACCATAGCGTGATTTAAAAAGAAAGAAGGATGTACATTATAATCTGATTTAGTTCATTGTCTGTTTAGATTTTGTCAGTTTCCCTAAAAATGTCATAGAGAGATTGGGGTCCTGTGATCTCTCCACTGTCAAATTACACTGTGAGCTTCCTACCTCATCAATCTTTCCAAATTTATCGGCGGGTCGTCTGCTGTAAGGAAGCTTGTCTCTATCTCCATTTGCCTGACTATCCTTCTGTTGTCTCCCTGTCTGTCTGTCTGTCTGTTATCTGTTTCATCTATTGTCTGCCTACCCCTCTGTCATCCATCTGGTCTATTCTCTCTCATCATCATCAATTACCCACTTATTATCTACCCATTCATACCTATCATCCATCTATCTGTTATCTACCCGTCTATCCATCAACCTGTCCTTTATCTGTTAATCACCTATCTATCCATCATTCATCTCTATCTTTCCATTCGTTATCCATCCATCCACCATTTATCTGTCTCCTATTATCCATTACCTACCTGTCAATCATCTAGTCAATCTTGTATCTACCTACTATCCATTACCTGTCAATCAGCAAATCACTCCATCCATCAATCATCTATGAGGAATAGCTGTGGATTCTTACTTTAAAATTGTCCCAGCAGGAGCCCTGTCAGGCTGGTCCCTCTGTCCTTTTGACGTGTCCCCATCACTTTTTGAGCATGTCCTTCTTTTCTGACACAGTACCAGGTCCATCTGGAACTTTCCCGGTCCCAGTCTTGGAATTGACCTTTTCTCCAAGGTGCTTTGTCATGGGGCCTCGTATTCAGAAACCGAATCTGGGCACCTCTCCAATTTCTGCCTCCAAATGAGACTGCCCGTGGCCTCCTCTCCTGTTACACCGAAGGCTCTGAGAATAGATACAGCAAATTACCACTGTCCATTCCACCCAGGTCCCCAGCCTCCGCTGCTACCCACCTCACGACACGTAGGTCTGCATGTGCATTCCTGCTTCCCTGCAGTTCCCCCAGAGGCTCAGTACTCGCTGTTCTGCCACCCGACCCCCCACCTTAACCTGCCCCTCCTTGTCACTGGACTGGAACGTCTCATCTTCCTTATTCAACATTTGAGGTGAACTTTGCACAACATAAAGTTGAGTGTTTCCCAGTGAAGAGTTCAGTGAAGTTCGGTTCACTTGTGGTTATTGGGTTCCAGCTTTCTGGAACAGGTAAGGGCGCAGACACACAAAGTGACTTGGCAGTCACCTGGAGCCCCAGGGGGCTGACTGCAGAGGAGGTGACAGGCCTGGGGTGTCTTCTGGGGTGATAAAAAGCACTTAAAACTCAGCAGAGGTGGTGGGTCCTCCTATAAAACACACATCGCAGCACATTTAACAACTTAATCATCCTTCAGTTACCACTGCCAATGATCCAGTGGCACTGAGCATGTCACATGTCACAAAGCTCCAGAACTTTCTCGTCCCAGTCAACACTAACCCCTGTCCCCTCCCTGCCCCCGGCACCCACCCTTCTATTTTCTGTCTCTCTGGATCTGAAGACTTTGGGGACCTCCTGGGAGTGGACCCTGCAGTAGCTGTTCCTTGGGGACCGCCTGTCCCTGTGAACCCAGGTCACCCACGTTGTGGGTGTCAGAACTTCCTCCCTTTTGGCGGCTGAGTAACAGCCCAGGGTGTGGACGATCGCATCTTCCACCCTGGACACCTGGTTGTGCCATCCTTCGGCCACGGTGGGCAATGCTGCGGTGACTCTGGGTGTGCAGAGATCTCTGGGAGACCTTGCAATTGTGGCTGTTGATTTTTTGAGGAGCCACCCAGCGGTTTTCCACGGAGGCTGCTCCAGTTAACATTGCTGCCAACAGTGCGCTGGGGACAGTGGCCACGTCCTCACCAGCATTTGCTGTTTTACGGGTTTTTCTTTTTTCTGGTGGTGGGTGTGAGGTGTGCACTTTCACACTTATTTGGATGGAGGGCTGGCACAGGCTTTCTGTGAAGAGCCGGGTGCTCAGTATTTCCACTGTGCGTGGTTTGAGGGCCCTGATAAAACAGGTGGGAGGAGGACCCCTCCCCTGCCTGTGCCGGGGCAGCACCCCTGATCCCGGTGAATGGCACCGTGGCTGGCACATGATTGTCGGAACCCGTGCTGGTGGCGTGAGTGAGGGAGTGAACCAAGGTCGGCAGCAGGTGCCCGGCGGCCTTGGCCCTGAGTTGGTATCTGTCTCTGTTCTAGGGCCCTCCTCAGGACCTGTCTGTCCATCTCTGGTAAGTGGGACCCCATCCTTACTTTCAACCAGGGGTTTCGGGGGCAGGGCCCCAGGCGGGCATGGGAGGGGCCCCCAGGCCAATCAGCTCCTTGTCTTCTGAACCCTGGTTGCTGACCCGAGAGTCCAGCCCTGGGCTGAGGGCTGCTGGGGTGGGGACAGACAGGGCAAGCTCCCGACCTGGAGTTTACGGAAGGAAAGTAGTCACAGTGAGAGCGACGACGATGATGATGATGATGATGGTATCGGCAGTTTCCTTTCCTCCGATTTCATTTTTATTTTGCCCACGTATTGGATGTTGAGCAGGTGTGGCTCCTGGATCCTGCTAACCTGAGTTCAAATCCTGTGCCCAGCTGTAAAGCTTACCTGAGCCTCAGTTTCCCTCTTTGGGAAGCAGCTTGGTAACGGGATCTGCTCCACCGTGTTAAACTCCTTCTACTTGGAGAAGGGAGGAGGCCTTGGACGCCGTGTTCTGGGTCTTCTGCCTAACGTTGTGGGCAGCACGCGAAGGGATGGGCGTTTTACCATGGTTCCCAGGCAGGCTGGCCGCAGTGTGGGGTTATTTTTATGACCCTGCGTCAGCACTTTAATGAGCTCACTTAATTCCCACAATAACCCCTTGAAATACAATTCTCACTCCCCTGATGGCTGAGGAGGAATCCTTTGTTGCAGAGGGAGCTCAGGTGGGAAGTGATTTATCCGGTGTTGCACGTGGAGGAGGAATCCAGGGGGGTGAGGTTCGAACCCAAGGCTGCAGGATGTTGGCTCTGGGGGTCCCAGCAGTGAGCGCCAGCCCTCTCCCTCTCCTGAGTCTTGTGCATTATTACTGCCACTTGCCATAAACACCCCTCTGCGGAATGCCCCTCTTTTCAAAAAAGGAAGTTTTGGTCTAGCATGGCACAGCCCTTCCCCCAGTGCTTACAGCAAGCACCTGAGTCTGGATTCCAACCGGGTCTGCAGTTGCGCTGGCCGGTGGGGACTAGGGCGAGTCGATGACCCAGGCTGACCTGGGCTGCAAAATCCAAGGGTGGAGCCCAAAGTTTACGAGATGAAGGTACCTAATATGCTAATGCGACATTTTAGAAAATCAGAAACAAGGCAGAAAATTTGCAATGAGCAAAATATGAAAATTGAAAACACAGGATTCAAGATCACTAGGACGGAACTCCAAGCAACAGCTGTCCCCTACAATCTGTTTTAGTCATCATGGACTTTTTTGCACTCATTAAAAAAAAGTAACCAAGATGAAATTCAGAAAATTAGCTAAATTCATAAAATTAGTATTTAAATATTACCTACTTACATTGTCATATATCACATATAATTACATATTTTATGTAATCGACATGTATTATTTATATTACATATTTACCTTTATCTCCTATCATTAAACATCTTATATTACCTTTATAATCATCATATATTATATATAATTACATAGTATATAATTAATATTTTTACATATGTGGTGGTTTTACATTCATTTAGTTTTATGATATATCTATCATCTATTACAATATTTATTTACATTTGTATTCCATATTTACATTGTTCTATTATAAACAATTAATATTTATTATTTATATTGCACATTTACATCTGTAGCATATTGCAGACCATGTATTTTAATACACATCATATTTATTTGCTAGTATATTTATATTTTGTCTAAAGTATTGAACACTTATTATTTATAGTGCACATTTACATTTAAATACTGTTATTTTATATTGCGTGTATGTTTAAGTTCGTGGTGTATGTTATACCTGGTTGCATGTGGCACATAGCTAGCACGTTACCGTATTGCGTGTTCACATTGACGTCATGAACAGGTCCACATGTGCACGTCTATTCAGTGTTTCCCACACACACTGGTGCGCTTCCACCACTTCTGTCTGGTTGCAAAGCATTTTCTGGCCCCGAGAAGGACGTGTGCCTGCTGACGTTCACTCCCAATCTCCAGCTCCCGGCACCCAGGAGCCACTTCCTTTCCCGAGGCTTCCTTGCTCTGGACATTTCCTGTCCGTGGAGTCCCACGCTTGACACTGAGCGGGATGTCTCTGGTGCACCTGCTACGGAGCACCTGTCCGCACTTCATTACTTTTTATGGCTGGTTTTTCTTTTTCTTTTTTTTTTTTGATTTTTAAAACGTTGCATTAAAATACTATTTCATTACTATGTATCTGTGACTGGGATTTTTCCCACCCGAGGTGGGTGCCTCAGTCTCTCTACCCTACTTCCATCCTGGTCACCACAGAGATGGACATCCAGTGGGCACCCAGCAAAATGCCAGTAATGGCCAAATTGCAGAGACCAGCCAGACCCCACGGGTTACAAAGGCTGAGCCGTCCCCTGTAACCCGTGTGTCAAACCTTGGGTGATTTGCACAGCCTGATGGCCAGTGCCCACCCCAGGCTTCAGCATGGCCCCCGTGGGGCTTGGTGTGGGGTTTGAGGCCTGCTGGACTCACCGGCCCGCTCAACACAGCATGGTGGGTGGGGGAGGCAGCCTCCAGAGCTAACAGGTGGCCGCCCCGTGGCCCCGTCCCTGGTGTGTCTCCGCAGGTACGCTGGCCCCATGGAGCGCGCGGGCGCAGAGAACATCCTCACCAACCGCTCCGACGGGACCTTCTTGGTGCGGCAGAGGGTGAAAGACACAGCGGAATTTGCCATCAGCATTAAGTAATTTCTCCCTCCCTGCCCAGGTCCCTGTGACCTGGGAAGAACACCTGGTCTTTACTTTATAAAAGTGTCCAGTAAGGACGGCCACCTTGACTGAGCTCCTGCGGGACCCTGGGTGCTTCTCTCTTTCTCCTTCCTTCTACTTGATGGGCAACTCACAAGAAAGAGAAATGATTCCCGTGGAGGCTCGACAGGCTCTGGGTTGTCACCGGTGTCCTCCCTGTGGTGCGGTGGAGCTTCAGCACTTACACCCTCCGCCCGGCCCCGTGGGGAACCTCATCCAGCTCCTCCGGCCGCCCCGGCCTCCAGTCATCACCGTTCTATTCTCTTCTTTGAGACCATCTTTTCTGTTTCCACGTATGGATAGGAACACGTGGCATCTGCCTTTCTGTCTGGCTCATTTCACTTACCGTGAGGTCCTCCCGTTTATCCACATTTGTCTGTTCTTGGGAGTGGCCGAGTCCAGTCCCTGTGTGCGTGGACCACAGCTTCCTCGTCTGTCGCTGGTCACCTCTGTCCACTCCAGGCCTTGGCTGTTCTGAACAGTGCTGCCGTAAAGCTGGGTGCAGGTGTCTCCGATGGGCTGGTTTCATTTCCTTAGGATAGAGAGCCAGTAGTGGGACAGCTGGGTCACGGGGTCGTTCTGTTTTTACTCCTTTAAGCCACCTTCTTACCACTCTCCACGATGACTGGGCTGACCTACATCTCCACTGATCCATGGGACTCTTAACTCTGGGTCTCTGGAGGTTTTGTATTTGCTTGTGTTGGGACCCACAACAGGTAGATTTCTTTTCTTAGGTTGACGCGTGGGTCAAACCACCCGGGTGGCCTCCCAGCCCGCACAGGGGGTTTAGATTCAGGCCCCCGATGCACACGAGAATTCTTTTCCTCTTTGGGTCTTCTCGCCACCTGCTCCCTGTGGATGGGAGGAGTTCCTCTCCTTGGACAGTCCAGTGGTGGAGTGTCAGCTCTCCACCTCACGTGGGCCCTGTGGCTCATTTTCCATTTCCACCCAGTCGCCAAGACAAGCCCTTGGTTACCAAGATCAGCAAACCGGCGAGGGCAGCTCTCATTCTCATGGCTGGGACTTTAGTTTCGTCTTTATTTTCGTCTCTGGGGGTTTCCCTAGGAATTTCTAGGGGTTTTGAGGAAGGCCGCCATATTGGCGGAAGCGGGAGTCTCCTCCGTGTTCTTCTCCTCTGTGGCCTGCCCCTTACTGGCAGAAACAGTTCTCTTCTCCCATCTCCTTTGTATTTTCTGGTCCCCACACCGGTGGGAGTGGGGTTTCTCCCCACATGTTCGGGAACACTGCTTTCCTTCTGAGGTCTCGAGATGGTCCTGAGTCAGGGAAGATGCTTCCTCTTGAGTGTGAGGAGGACTTGAAGGCTTGGAGCCATCCCCCGGGGGGAGGGATTCCATTGGGGCAGCTCTGGTTTGGGGGGACAAGGTTCACCCTTCCCTGAAGGAGCCAGACTATTCCGAGGTACATTCCGAGGTTGGGGGGACACCCTGGGGCTGAGGCTCGGCGGGGGACTCCAGATTCAGGGCCTCCCGTCTGGTCCTCTCTCTCCCTGGTTCCAGGTATAATGTCGAGGTCAAGCACATCAAAATCATGACGTCAGAAGGACTGTACCGGATCACCGAGAAGAAGGCTTTCCGGGGCCTGGTGGTAAGGGCAAATCCACCCCTGCCCCGGCCTCCCGGAACGTGGTCGGCACCCTCCCTGCCCCTCCGTCTTCCATGTCCACCAGGGCCCTTCCAGGGAAGCCAAGGCCTCAAACTTACCCTGTTAGTGGCCAGTGATGATGATGATGATGATGATGGCCATGTAGAGGGCATCTGTTAAGGTCCAGTAGGTCACAGTAGGACTCCAGTCAGTCCTGGCGCTCACCCTGGAGTTCCCGCTTCACAGATGGGCGAAACTGAAGCTTGCTCTTCGTCTCATGTCACAAACCAGCAGCGGCCACCTCTGCCTGGCATCCAAGTTAGCTCTGCCTCATCTGCTGAGTGACCATTTTGCTGAGGGTTCAAATGCTTTGAGCGTTTTTTGCGTCTGTTCGGTGCCCTGTAATTTTGATGACTTCTTTGAGGCATTTTGAACCTGTTGTGTGAGGCATGTGGTTCTGACCCGTGGTCTGTGGAGTAGTGTGATGAACATCTGTGACCCTTCCACGTGCATTCGCTCGGGGTTCCATTTTGCCTCACACTCACTTTGCACTATTTGAGTGCAGTTGCAACAGGCTCCTTCACCCAGGGTGACGCTGGCAGGAGAGCCCCCAGAGCCGAGGTGTCACCACACTTCTCCACGCATTCCTGTCACCCCTCAGAAGTGGGACGTGCGTGAGGAATCGCGCTCTCGTATTCGTCCACATTCCCACCTCCCACCGCCCTGGCTGTGTTTTCAAGCTGCCCCCGGATCTGATCGGGCACCACCGTGGCATTCAGTTCCGCTCTCTTTAGTCTTTAGTTCGCAATCGTTCCTTGGACTTTTGTTCGTTTGTTTTCTTACTCCTTCGTGGAGTTGGCATTTTTTGAACCCAGAACTCCAGAGTGCGGGCAGGGTGTCCTGCAGAGCATCCTTCAGTCTTGACCCGAGTGTTTCCTGGTGATCATCAGCCCGCACATTCTGGCAGAGGTGCAAGAGCCGCGCCGCTGGGACTTGAACTCAGATCTGAGGTCTTACCTCAGAGGCTGGCTCTGGGCTCCCATCCTCTCCTGCCCCGATGGGGTTGGACCCAGGGCCTTCTCCTCCAGGCGGAAGGCAAGAGAACTTGCCTGCTCAGTCTCTGTGACTGAGGTCTCCATGTACAACATGGAAGGGTCACGAGCCGTCCACCACCAGGGTTCTCAGGAGGACCTGCTGAGGCGTGGTGTGCACCCTGGCTGGCCCATGGGCACCACACCTCAGCGGTTAGTGTCACCGTTAATTGTAAGGATCAGGACAGCACAGGAGAGCCTGAATCTGGTGAGCTGGAGACTCGGTGTCTTTATCAGGAAGGGGAGTCATGGGCCGTAAGGGGAACCGGCCTTAGGCCAGGTGGTCTCTTCCCCGTACCGTGGCCCTGGCTGCCCAGCCGAGCTTCCCACCATGGGGAGGATCCAAGGAGTTGCCTACCAGGGAGTCCAGGAGGGGACCCCAGACCGGCCTCCTGGGGGCTGGCCAGCGGTGGCAGCATCTCACGCCCTTCCCGTTGCAGGAGCTGGTGGAATTTTACCAGCAGAACTCCCTGAAGGACTGCTTCAAGTCCCTGGACACCACCTTGCAGTTCCCCTACAAGGAGCCCGAGAGGAGAGCCATCAGCAAACCAGCAGGTAGACGCCTCGGGTGGGGCCCTGGAGCTCCAGCCCTTCCCAGGGTGGAGGGCAAGAGTAGGAACGCACGCACCTCCCTTCCCAGGGCAGTCAGGGGGCAGACCTGTGGGACAGCAGAACTCCTTCCTGCCTGCCTGTCCACTCTGAGTGATTTGCACATTCCTTTGCTGGAATGGAAGGTGAAGTGGGATTACTTTTGTCTGGGAAGATGAGGATAGTAGGAGCCAGAAGGGGATTCACCTGCACCTGTTAAGGCTATCTTTAAAACAATCAATATCAAGGGAGAATTAATGTCTGTGATCTCCTCCCCCATAAGACAAGACTGATGGCACCGCTTTACTTCCTCTTCCTTTGCATCTCACCTACCAGATTTGTTGACATTAGGAGGAATTGTTGGATACGGTTTGTTTCATGTTAAGATAAGTAGGATCTATACTGTAGGAGTCTATTCTTAGTAATTGCATTTCTTCACAGATACAGTATCAAGAGTTATTTAGATCCCATCTGTGTTTGTTTTCCATGTTTTTCTTTATTTTTGAAATTTTAATTCAGATTCACATTTCATCTTGCTGGAGCGCATCCTGCAGTATATTTTTTTTTTTCAGAAAAATATACGTGGGTAGAATAGTCTCTGAATTCTTACATGTCCAAACAGTTTTAAAGGATGGATTTATAAATCAATTATTGTTAAAATCTTGTAGTCTTGAAAAAGCAATATCAACATAACACCCGCACTTCAAGACAAAAATTGCATCTATGTTCATCACCCTATTAAATAAACGTTTCTGTCAGCATGTTATTTGTCCTAGTGATACCTATGTATCTGTACCTTTGTCTATATTTACATCCACCAGTATACCATGTTACATATTGGTCTTGGTCTGTGTATGTGTATAAATATCTATTTTCAATCTTTGGAATTCTACAAATTGGGCCAGGGATGTAGCTCAGTCATAGAGCTCAAAGCCCCAGGTTCAATCCCCAGCACTGAAAAAAAAAAAGAATATTACAGATTAACTGTATATTTTAAGTTTCACTTTTATAATGTGAAAAGTTTACCATGAGCAACCTTAAGATAATTCAAATTAATAGCCTAGAATGATTTTTTTTTTGTACTAGAGATTGAACTCAATGGTGCTTACCACTAAGCCACATCCCCAGCCCTTTTAATTTTGAGATAGATAGAGCCAGAAGTAGGGGACTTCACTTGCACCTTTTAAGGCTATCTTAAAAAAAAATATCAAGGAAGAATTAGTGTCTATAATCTCCTAGATTATAGATAGATAGATATTTTTATTTCTTGCTAAATGGCATAGGGTCTCACTCAGTAGCTGAGGCTGGCCTCAAATGTGTGATCCCCCTGCCTCAGCTTCCCGAGCCGCTGGGATTACAGGTGTGTGCACTGTGCCTGACTCTAGAATAAAATTTTTTATCATTTTTCCTGGTCCATTTTCCTACAGTACAGTCACCCTCGGTCCCCACAGGGGATTGTTCTAGGGCCTCTCGAGAATCCACAGATCCTATCAAGGGGCATAGTATTTGTGTAAAACCTACATGTTCCTGCACACCTCGGTCATCTCTAGATGACTTGGAGTTCCTAATACGAGGTACATCCTACGTAAATGCTCACTATGCCACACCGGTTGGGGGACTATGGCCAGAGGGACGTCTGCACACGTCCAGCGCGGCTGTCATTCTTTCTCTTTGAGTATTTTCATGTGTGTTTGGTCCACAGATGTGGGACCTGCAGACACAGAGGGCTGGCGGTCTGTAAAACTCATCGTACATTCTCCGTCAACCATCTTCCTTGCTAACCTGGCTGTGCTGGGGCCGGGGCGTGGTGCTGGGCTGCTGGTGTCCTGCAGAGTCAAGGACATCCCGCACCCTGCACGGAGGAGTGTGGAGTTTGCCTCCTGAGAGCGTCTCCTTGCTCCTCTGCCCCCGCCCTCACCCACCTCTGTTCTCTACCCACAGCAGGGAGCGCCAAGTACTTTGGCACGGCCAAAGCCCGCTATGACTTCTGTGCCCGGGACCGATCGGAGCTGTCCCTGAAGGAGGGCGACATCATCAAGATCCTCAACAAAAGGGGGCAGCAAGGCTGGTGGAGAGGGGAGATCTACGGCCGGGTGAGGGATATGTGGGTGTGGGTAACGGGGGAGGGGGTGACCTGGCTGTGGGGGTGACCTGGCCCCAGGGCATGGCATTGGAGCTGAGGAGAGGAGGACGTGGGCTGAGGATCACATGGAGGTCTTTCCTGGCTGGAAGGGACACAGATTCAATTCATTTATGCAAGCTACATTTACTGACTGAGCACCTACTATGTGCCTGGCATTCTGCTGGGTGCTAAGGAGACAAAAAACAAGCGTGGTAAAACCACTGTCCCCATGAAACCCAGTCTAGAGGGAGGTTACAACCTAAACTTATGGGCCTGTGACCAAGCAGTGACCACCGAGTGTTTGGGTTTGAGATGAGGCCACACAGGTTGGGACACAAATCCAGAGAGAACCCTGTCCTGCAAATCAGGTGGCCTCTCAGAGGCTGAGTGGTGAGGAATAAATGAAGGCAGCTAAGTGAAAAGGTCACCAGTGAGGTTGCACAGAGTGTCGCAGGCAAAGGAACAGCACATGCAAAGGCCCTGGGGTGAGAGAGTGAGTCGCACGCGGGAGACGCGAAGGGAAGGATCGCGTCTGTCCTGTTCAGTGCAGTATCACAGGTGCCTGGAGCAGTGCCTAGCTAGCACACGCTAGTGTTCAGTACAGGAGGCATGAAGAGGCACGGTGGTCCCTGGGCTCTTGCCTGCTTGAATCCAGACCATCAGGAGTAGGGTGGACCTCAAGGCCCTTCAATCCAGCCTGCTTCTGCCAAACTCTAGTCTTTGTTCCACATAAGCACAGAACCTTCCGGTTTCATTCACTGATGGATCCCGGGGCCCCAGCGTTCTTCCTTGTTTGAAAAGTTCCTCAGAAGTGTTTGCTGGATGAGGACAGGGATAGGGAACTTATGCGCTGCCCGGGAAACACACATGAGGAAAAGAGCTGATTGGATAGTTGCTCAATAGAACAGATTGGTTAAGAACGTCGGAGAATGAACAGGGAGCAGTGGAGGAAATGGGATTTGGAAGAGCCTGTCAGAGTGTTTAGGAAGGTCTAGGATGTACAGGATTCACCTGTGAACCTCCATCTTTTTATGCATCCATCCATTTCTATTTATGCCTCTGTCCATCCATTCATCCACCCACCCATCCATCCATCCACCCATCCATCCACCCATCTACCCATCCACCCATCTACCCATCCACCCATCCATCCATCTACCCATCCACCCATCCATCCACCCACCCACCCATCCATCCATCCATCCATCCATCCACCCACCCATCTACCCATCCATCCACCCATCCATCCATCCATCCATCCATCCATCCATCCATCCACCCATCCATCCATCCACCCATCCATCCACCCATCCATCCATCTACCCATCTACCCATCCACCCATCTACCCATCCATCCACCCACCCATCCATCCACCCATCCATCCATCCATTCATCCATCCACCCATCCACCCATCCACCCATCCACCCATCCATCCACCCACCCATCCATCCACCCATCCATCCATCCATCCATCCACCCATCCATCCACCCATCCATTTACCCACCCATTTAACATCATCCATCCATCCATCCATGCA
This sequence comes from Ictidomys tridecemlineatus, assembly GCF_052094955.1. Classification (NCBI taxonomy): domain Eukaryota; kingdom Metazoa; phylum Chordata; class Mammalia; order Rodentia; family Sciuridae; genus Ictidomys; species Ictidomys tridecemlineatus. The sequence continues at coordinate 4,232,976 of NC_135478.1, forward strand.
CCAATCCACCCATCCATTCATCCATCCATTTACCCACCCATTTAGCACCCATCCATCCATCTCCACACATCCACGCATCTGCACACATCCATTCATCCATCTCTACCCAAGCATTTATCCACCCACCCCATGCTTCCACCGTCCATCCATCCAACAAATATTTAACAAATATGAATTGTGTGCCAGGAGCCATTACAGATTCTTGGGATTCAGACACAATCCCCTGCCCTGGTAGAGCTTGTGTACTGGGAGAGTGGGGTCAGGAGCAAGCCCATAAATAAGTAAAATATGTAATCAGTTGGAAGGTGATAAGTGAGTGGGCGACGGGAAAGCAGGGGAAGAGAGAACTGGGGGGCTGTAGAGATTTCACATTTGAATAGGGTGAGCAGGAAGAAGGCTTTACTGATAGGGTGGCATGAGCAGGGACTTCTAGAAGGTAAGGGGGGGGTCACCCCTGTGTATATTTGGATGATGTATTTTCTGGGGTAGAAGTAAGAGCAGGTGCCATGGTCCTGAGGCAGGAGGGAGCCTGCCTAGTGTGGTGAGGGGCAGGCGGAGAATGCAGAGGCTGCTCTGACGGATTCCTCGTCTCTTTCCAGGTCGGCTGGTTCCCTTCCAACTATGTAGAGGAAGATTACTCTGAATACTGCTGAGCCCGGTGCACTGGCAGAGAGAGGGGGACACTCCAGGCTCTGAGCCTAGGATGAGCCGGAAGCAGGACCACGGGCTGTGACAGGTCCCAGTGGGCGGAGAGTCTAGATGGACTGTCCAGGGCCAGCATCCAGTTGGCAGGACTCCCGGGATGGTGCCCTGCTATGGTTAATTTATAACTCGCCGACTGCCTCTTGGGTCCCTCCTGAAAGGCGGGGCTCGAGGCAACTGCTTTTAATAAAATGATAAATGCAGAGCTGGTGTGTGCCGCGGGGCTGGACGGGGAGATGGGAGGGAGCGCGTGCCCCAGTCCGCCTCCACCCTCCCTCTCAACAGACTTGAAGGGGGAGACGGTTCCTGTTACCTGGAGTCGGGATCACAGGATGTACCATTCACGCGCTTTTTCTACACAAGGACTTAACGACTGTGTTCTCCCTCCCCCACCTTCTAACTTTGCTGAGCAGGAGAAATGTCCGTTCTCCGTCAGATCATGTTTACATTCCCAGGGTTTGGCCCTGGGATGCTGGGGACACTGCTGGCTTTCTTCTGTCCCCTGTCACCTGCCGGACATCTTCCACACCTCTCTCGGCCCACGCAAGACACCTGGTCGTTTTCCTTTCACGTGGGGTTGGGACGGTGGTACAGCCTGGTTTTCCTGGGGGCCGGGACCCTGGTGCAGTTATGAATCACGATGCTTTTACTTTTCCTGGTTTGGATGATAGTTCCATGGTGACTGCCTTAGGGTGCCCCCTTCCAGAGGCAGACCCCAAGATAAGGATTTGAGGGCACACAGTTTTATCTGGCAGACGATCCCAGGAAGGAGCTGGGAAGGAGTAAAGAATAAAGATGGGAAAGGGACGGAACCAAGATAGGGCACATCCCAGGGCCACTGGACCTGTTCCTGATGGGAGATGGGGTTGGAGTTTAAGAGTGAGGAAGCTGAGGTACTGATCCACCCACTCCATCCACATGGCTTCAGGCTGCTCTGGTGGCCAGAGAATTCCAGGAGCTCTGGAAAACATCAGTCTCTAGGGATACGGGAGGTTTTGGTGGGTGGTGGGTTGTTGCAATGAAGAGATCTGCTGCACTCCAGTTAGGACCCCGGCTCTGCCTGCGCACCCCCTGCTTCCATTCAGTGCAGCCGCCATATGCAACGTGGGGGAGAACTTGGTGGAACTTGCTGCACCCGGACTCCGGGAGGCATAAGGAACCCTGTTTTCTTATATTGCCTTGAAGCTCTCTGGGTTGTGGGTGGGCTAGTAAGGTGTAGGGATCCATCTCCAGACCACCCGAGTATGACTCTATTCTCTCCCTTTCAACCGTCCTCCTCCACATTGAATAGGCCTGTTTACTTTTGTTGCAAAAATGTGAACTGATGGATGTTCTTGCACATCCATTATTTACGATCAGACTTCTTTTTTTTCTAAAAATTTAATAGGCTTGACTTTTAAAACTGCAGGGACATACACACAACATGCAATTTACCATCCCTCCATTTGTAAGAGCTCGGCTCAGATGCGTTCCGTGTACGGGCAGGGTCAGTGGCAAGGCGACTTGCTCTGCAGAACTGAAACCCGACCTGCTGATGGGCTCCGGTGCCCTCCCCCCCGCTCCCGGCCATCATTATCCCTATGCTGGATTTTCAGTGAAGTCCTTCAGGGTTTAAATTTTTTATGCTCATCGAGTCAAGATTCAGAATCTCAAAATAAACTTGAAGTTCAAGATCCAGAAAGTTGCTTTTTTTTGGGGGGGTAAATCTCCTTCAGGCTTCTGGAATAACCCTGACCGAGCAGAAGAGAAGGACTGACCAGGGCAGCCAGGGCTGGGGGACCACGGACTGTGAGTGGATTTGGAGAAAAATAGTAAATAATTCCAAATATGGCCCATTAATACGGGAGGCAGCCCCCCCCCCCCGTGTCACCTGTCTGTGTCACCTGACCTGGTTCCATGACAGCACGGTGGGCACACTGTCCTCTTTGATCTTGCAGCCACTTTCAGGTCACAGTAACCAAGACCCCAGGGAGTTCTAGGGCCACCTCTGCCCCTGTAAAATGAGCTGTCACATTCTGAGCCTGGCGGCACTCCTGAGCCAGGAAGAGATGGAATCACCTTTCCAAGGGCACAGAGCGCAGAGGTGCCTATGTGCAAGGCCACCCTGGGAACCGTCACTCTGGTGACTGGGGAGAGCCTGGCATAGTCTGGCTTCTCTCCACAATTGCAGGGAAGCCAGTGTCCACACAGCACCTGTGCACACCTGGCCAGGTGCAGGCTACACTACAGGAGCCTGGTGTCACGAGTTCTCTTGTGTGAGGGGCCATGAAGCTGGGAAGGGGCTGGGGAAGCAACGGGGCCACCATGAGGGGGGCTTCTGCCCTTCCCCTGGCTCTCCCATGAGAGGGAGGACGGGGCAGTGGGCTGTTGGTGATGCTGAGGTCCTGGACTTGTTCTTGGAGTTCCTGGGTGCTGTGTCCTTTAGCCCCAGGCTGAACCTTGGCCCCAGCCAGGCACTGAGCGCTCACCCTGGTCTTGGGCTGGGCCTTTAAGCCTCGGCTCAGCAGAAGCTTATAGTGGTCACCTTGGGCTATGTTTTGCTGCAGTAACAAATGACGCCACATCTCAGCACCTTTCTTTTGGTGGTGGTGGGGGGGAAGCACCAGGGAATGAACTCAGGCCCTCAGCCACGGAGCCACATCCCCAGCCCTATTCTGTATTTTATTTAGAGACAGGGTCTCACTGAGTGGCTAAGTGCCTCACTTTTGCTGAGGCTGGCTTTGAACTCGAGAGCCTCCTGCTTCAGCCTCCGCAGCCACTGGGATTATAGGCGTGCGCCAGGTTTCCTCTCAGCACCTTACACACAACTCCTTCACGCGTTGGCTTCAACTCTGAAGTGAAGTTTCTGGAAAGAGGAGATGCTGAAAAACTGGAACTGTTTGAGACAACCGAGCTGCGGCTCTGCCAGGCTCACAGGAGCAGCGATGCCCGGCTGCCCAGAGGTCCTAACGCTCAGCTGGAGGGCGGAGGCTCCAGTTCCTCCCCCTCTCATTGACCAGAGCAAGTCACCTGGCCAAGAGGTGTGGCAACAGGACACCGGCGGGGACTCCTCACATGGGGAGGGGCAGAGAATTCTTGGAACAGTAACGGTCTGCCAGGCATCCAGGAATACGGATGCTCCCTGGGTTTGTGTGCATTGGCAGTTAACGCTGACACCCACTGCTCTGGGCTGAATTGTGTCCTTGCAAAAGTACACATCGGAGTCCTGACCCCCAGCACCACCTGGGAACATGACTGCACTTGGAGGAAAGGTCTTTAAAGAGGTCTTTAAGGGAAAATGAGGCGGCAGGGTGGGCCACAATCCAGCCTGAATGAGGACACAGGGACAAGCAGCATCTGCAAGACAAGCAGAGTGGCCTCAGGAGGAGCCAGCCCTGCCACACCTTCACCGGGGACTTCCAGCCTCCAGAACCGCGGGTCAATGCATGTCTGTCCCTCGGTTGGTCTGTGCGGCTCTAGGAAACCCACACCAGCTGCCTGCCAGTCACAGAGCTGGCTGCACAGTGCATGGGAGCCCATGGGGAGCGGCGCTCGGCCAGGGGAGGCAGCAGGGAGGCCCTGGGAGCAGATGCACCCCGCCCCCCAGCACTGGGCGGGAGAGGATGGCCAGGGAAGGCTGCCTGGGGGAGGAAGCATTTCAGGTGGCACCTGAAGGAAGGAAGAGGGAGACATTTGCCTGGGGGAACCTGGGGGAGGGATCTTACAGGGGAGGGTGCAGATGAGGGCGATCCTGGCAGGTCCTGGGAACTGCAAAGGCTCCTCTGGCTTGGAGGGCAAGGAAGGGGGAGGAGCCGGAGACGTTCTTGCGATTTGGACTGATCCCCAGCAAGACCCCACACGGCCCTCTCTTGTGTGTCCCCCGAGGAGCAGGAGGAGAGGGGTAACCGGCTTCCTGGTGACACCTCCCAGAGGGACATGGCAGAGGTGATGAGGGTCTTTGGTCAGCCCTGCAGGCCGGCTGGTGTCTGGGAATCGGCTTGGTGGAAACTGACCTTGCTATGCCACATGGAGAGGTCCAAAGACCACACTGCAGCCTCGGAAGACCCCAGCCTGGAAGTCCCTGGTGCTGCCTGAGGATACCGCACAGACACATGTGCTCACACCCACCCACACATGGGCACACACACCCACATACACAAGTGCTCACACCCACCCACACACGGGCGTACATCCACATACACACGTGCTCACACCCACCCACACACGGCGTTACATGTGCACACACACACGCACACACACACACACGCGCAGCCCCAGTTCTCCAGGGCTGCCGTCACACAGTACCACGACTGTGTGACTCCAACAGCAGAAGTTCATTGCCCATGTCCAAGATCAAGGGGCTGGTGGGTCAAGCTCCCGCCTTGCCTCTGCGGGATTCCAGGGGTGACCAGGGGTGACCAGCGGTCCGCCATGTTCCTTGCCTATAGGTGCATGGCTCCAGGCCCACCTCTGCCTCGAGTGGCCTCTGTGCCACAGGCTCCCTTTCCCTTCTCTTAGAAAGACACCTGTCATTGGATTTGGAGCCTTCCTAAAATCCAAGGTGGTCTCATCTGCAGAGCCCTAACTATCCACATCTGCAAAAACCCGATTTCCAAAGCAGGTCACATTCCCAGGTCCTGCAGGTTAGGATTTCAACATGTGAACGAGGGGGGATGGAATCCAACCCATCACACGCACAGAGTGCACCAAGACCCTCCATAAAAACACAACTGGCCACAAACAGACACACAGATGGTCATAAAAAATTAAAAAAATAAGATAATGATATTAAAAAACAGCCCCAAAGATACATGCAAACAGGCGCATATGGCTAATAGACTCACAGGCCTGGGTTCCCCCACCCACACACCTGCAGTCAGAGGCACAGGTGGGCGGAGACCCAGAGGGGCGAAAATAGCTGCCCACGTAGAGCGGACAGACAGCAGACAGAAATAGACACGCAGGACAGTACCGCCCCCTCCCAACAGGCCCCAGACCCGGCTTCCCTCCCTCCTCCACCAAAGCATCCCAAACGGGCTTTGAAACACGCACAGACGCAAAACGGCACTCGGTGTTCAAGGGCCGCCGCACACGCGCACACACGCACTAACGCTGCTGCTTCTGCGGACACGGAGACACCGCGGGACCAGACCCGCTAAACCATGTCACTTGCGCTCACAGCAGGTCCCCGACAGAGACACACAGACCCACTCCTGCACCCTGCCCTGGGCACAGGACACTGAGAAGACAGGTGGGATGGGGCGCGGGCCGTGCTCAGGTGCAGGCGGACAGATGCCCCCTGGATCAGACCGGACCCTCGCTGTCGCCCAGACCCAGGGCAGGCGTCCTCACCACCGACAGCCCAGGTAAAGCACGCGTGCCCCCTGCTGGTCAGCAGCAGTAGTGCCCTAACCTTGGCACCGAAGGGGACCCGCGGGAGGGGAGGGGAAGGGGTGTGTGTGCGCGCGCGCGCACGTACCTGTGCTTCTTCACTGGCCTGTCCTTCTGAGCCAAACCGGTCCCCAGAAAGGGATCCGGATTCTTCCGGCCCTGCACCCCACCAGCATAATCCCACCGTCCAATTGCAAGCCAGGGGGAAGGTCCTCCCAGAGGCACCACGCCGAGGTCCCCTCCTGTGGTTAGGAAAGCCGAGGAGGCGGTGAGGTTGGAGGGGGCTCTACCCAGGGCCCTTCGCTGTGGCCTGACGGGTCTTCTTCCTTGGACAATTTTTTGTTGTTACTGTTTTTAAAGAAAAGAACGGCTTTTATCCAGAGGAATGACTCCCTAGTGTGGACTGCCAGGCCATGAAGTCAGGCTCGGGGCGGATTTTCATGTAAGGACCAGTCGCATTTCGCGGGACCCTGCATCCCCCTGAAGCCTGTCCCCAGCGGTCCCGCACGGGGGGTCTCCCTGGACCGCGGTCTGGGAGAGCTTTTCCGCGGAGCCCATCTGAAGGTGTGTGCTGCCCTCTAGCGGCCGAGCCACGTGGCATCAGCCTCCCGCCGACAGCATCTGGAATTTGCATTTTCCTGGGACCCAGGACACCGTGGCCACAAGGAGCAGCCAGGGGCAGAGGAGGCCGCTGGGCAAGGACGTGGCCCCAGGGGGAGTTCACTTAGAGACAAGCTCCACGGAGAGAAATGAAACAGTAACAGAATGTGAGGTCCCCAGGCCAAAGTAACTCCTTTTTGAAAATCGGCACCACCCCACCTTCCCGTTAGGCCCATCCTGAAAAAGTCCCTGACTACCGAAACCACAGCAAAGACATTGGGTAGCAACCACAGGACCAGACAGGTTATTTTTCAAGTACTCCATTGCACTTGACTCTGTAGTTAAGAAGTGTTGTGTCCCCCCCCCCCCCAGGCTGCTGCACCTGGCAGAAGGGCAGCCTGGCGGATATTCTCTGTCAATAAACCTTTGCTGGACTCAGAGCTGGGTCTCTCCTGGACATTTGCACCAGCTACCCTAACACAGACCAGGAGGTGTCCGTCTAATTGTCCATGTTTCAAAATTGACAAGCAAAAATGCATACACAGTGAGCCCTCTTTATCCACGGTCCCGCCTCTGGGGGTCAGCCGACACAGATGGGAAAGAGTCCCCCCAAGATTGCCTCTGAACTGGATGTGTACTGGCCTCACTTTCTGGTCCTGAGCTTAGTGGCTCTAGAGTCCAGAGGGGAGCGAGATCCTGTGGTGCTGTCCATTCTGTGACTGGGCTTGCTTCACAACATCCTTCAAACTCATCACTTGGTCATGGTGATAAGACTTTTTTTTTTTCGAAGTTTTTGTGTACCAGGGTTTGAACTCCGGGGCACTGGAGCCACATCCCCTGCCCTATTTTGTATTTTATTTAGAGACAGAGACTCACCGAGTTGCTTAGCACCTCACTTTTTTTGCTGAGGCTGGCTTTGAACTCTCGATCCTCCTGCCTCAGCCTCCTGAGCAGCTGGGATTACAGACATGCATGACCAAGACTTTATTTTTGAAGAGGCTGAATGGCATTTTATTGTGTGTATACGATTGCCCTCCTTTGCCGGTAGTTCTACTTTCTGAAGTTCTAATTGTGGTCAGCTGTGATCCAAAAACATGTATGCAATATTTTGAAAGAGAGAGAGAGAGAGAGAGAGAGAGAGAGAGAGAGAGAGAGAGAGAGATCATATTCATATAACTTTATTACACTATATATGTGACAGTTGTATTTTATTATTAGCTATGGTTACTAATCTCTTACTTCATCTCATTCACAAGTTAATCTTCATCAGAGTTTGCACCTATGGGAAAAGCAGAGTCCAACAGAGTTCAATGTTTTCCAAGGTTTTGGATACCACTGGGAGTCTTGGAATATTCCCCCATGTGTGTGAGAGATTGCTGAATCCATATTTTAAAAATGCAGTCTAGAGGGTGACTTGGTGGTGTTGAGTGGCTATTGTGGGTCAGCTGACCAGAGAGGGCTTTTCTGGTATTTGAGCTCATATCCAGGTGAATCCTAGAAATGAACCACAGGAGAACAATGTGTTTCAGGCAGAGGGAGCAGCAGGAGAAGAGGATGTGGGGAGGGAAGGAGCTTGGTAAGTCTGGGTCTGTGATTTATTAAAGATGGTTGAATTTTCTTTCCGACTCTTCTTTCTAGGAGGTTGAGACTCATTCCCCCACCTTTGAGTTTTGACTGGTCTTTATGGCTTGCTTGATTGACAGAGTTTGGGGTAAGTTCCAGGCTTGAACTGTCAGAGGAGGGAACAACCCACGGGCTTCTTGCCCCCCGCTGGCATCCTCAAGTCTCTTTGGAAGAAGACTGATACTTTGGGATGCCATACTGTGAGGAAGCCCAAGCCACATGGAGAGGCGCTGTGCAGGCATTCAGCACCTCAGTCTGTGCCGCTTGAATCACAAAGATGTATCTTGTCATGGTTCTGGAGGCTGGAAGACTGAGACCAACATGATGGATTTCTTCTGGACCTTTCTCTTTGGGTTTTAGATGGTCTTCTCCCCCATGTAGGTGTCCATGTCCAAATCTCCTCTACTTGTGGTACTAGTCAAGTAGATGATAGTCCATCCTAAGAATCATCCCTTTAAAGACCCTGTCTCCAAATAGAATCACGTCCCGAGGTACTGGAAGTTGCCGTGTCTGGTTCTTGTTAGGACAAACCATGCACACGTGACGAAGGTGGGAGATGGGAAGCAAACCTCGGATCAGCAGGCCGTCCTTCATTCATTTACTGGGCAGAAAATGACTGCAGGCTGACGCAAGGATCTGGATTATGTAGGCTTCATTTAGGGTCAGACAGGAGGGCAACTGCCATGGTATTGGGGTCTACTGATTCATTAGAGTGGGACAGGAATGTGAATAGGGAATTTCCTGGGGCTTATTGTATTGGCCTCAGGTGACCCATTAGGATGGGGGTCCAGTGCCAGTCAGGTACAGGTTTCTTTTGTGATCTTTCTTCTGGCTGAGGCCTGGGATATTAAATGACAAAAGCTTAGGGAAAGTGTCCTTGGACTTACTGTCCCTGTTCTTCAGTCTGAGGCTGGTTCTCTGTTTTTGAACTGGGTGTGGTTTTGTCTTTTAGTATGCCTTGTAATTCTTGGCAGTCAGACTGGATTCTCTTAGGTCAGGGGCATTCTCTCAGCCGGCCTTCGGCCTTCCTGATGTGGCGGTGAGGTCTGTGGGGCCAGGAAGCTTCTCCAGTGAGCCTGCGGCCTGCTGTGGACGTCACTTCTCCCTCTCCCTCCAGGCGGGAGAAGGCAGCGGGCGTGGGCTGGAGCTGGCCTGTCCTTCTCTGTGCGGAAGGTGGAGCCGCCCAGAGCTGGCCTTCCCTTCCCCGGATCAGGCGGGCTCCAGTCCAGCAGGTGAGGCTCTGATGGACCCGAGGCCCTCCAGAGGCGGGTCTTGAGAAGCCAATGCTGGGACCGAGGAGGAAAGCTAAAAGCTCAATCTCACAGGAGGAGCAGGAGAGCGGTGGTCAGGGGAGGCTGGACAGGGGAGGGAGAGGGAGAGAGAGGCTGGGTGGCTGGTACCAAAAGAGCTGGGTGGGAGGAACTGGCTTTGGGATCCTACAGCCCAGCAATGTCACTGGAGTCTACGGCCATTTATAAAATAGTTCACAGAACTAGAAGAGAGGGGTTTGTGAGGGATACGGACGATAAGTCCAAGGACATTTCCCCCGAACCTTTGCCATTTCCATCCCAGGCCTCAGCCAGAGAGAGGGACACAAAAGGGACTCCACCGGACTGGCACCTGACTCCCACCCTAATGGGTCACCTGACCCCAATACCAGAAGCCCCAGGGAATTCCCCATTCACATTCCTGTCCCACCCTAATGGGTCAGCAGGACCCCAATATAAAGGACCCCAGGAATTGCCCTACCTGTCTGACCCTAAATGAAGCCTTTATAGACCAGGCCCTTGCTTCAGCCTGCCGCCGCCGGGTTCCGCTAATTGACTCTGCCACCAAACACTGAATGAAGGGCAGCCTGCTGACCCCTGGTTCACTTCCTGCCTCCTGCCTTAGTCATGGGAGTGTCCTTGTTCCTAACGATGAGCAGTTCCCCAACACGCGGAAATGACAAGGGTTTCAGGAGACAGAAGTGTCAAACACCCTGACCCCATCATGGCACACCCTGAACATCTATCAAAGGATCACGCCATGTGCCATCAATACGTGCAATTAATTCTCCGTCAGTCAGAAAGAAGCGCAGAGTGCCGTGACGTGTTCTAAAGGATTCCTTTCCTTCTCCTCTGCCAGAAGCAGGAGGCCATTTCCTCTGATGATCACTGTGAGAACCTGGAGGTGAGAGTCCAGCGGGGTGGGCGCCTCCCCTGGGCCTCTCCCCACTCTCCAGCCTCCAGCAGTTCATCTGGGTGGCTTTCCTCCCAGGGGTGTGTCATCGTGTCCGCCCCCTTCCCCAGGCCTGGTACCCTGCATCTGAATGTGGAAAAGATAGAACTGGTGTCCAAAGACCAGGCAGTCCCCCTAGTCACGTTAATGACACCATCAAAGTCTGCCTCAAATGTGAAAGACCTTGAGGCTCACACCTCCAGTCCCTGTCCATCTACTTCTCTCTCTCCATCCGTCATCCGCTGACCCCTGGGGTCAGGGACCCCACTGTCGGGAGCCGAGATGATGATTTTCCACTTTCTCCCTCGCCCTCTCTACTTCCACGTCCTCTTCTGGCTTCTGGTGGCGGCCGAGGTGGGTGGAAGGGAGCAGTTCCTCTCGCTGCAGCTTGGAGCTGGCAGAGGTCTTGGCAGAAACTTGCGCAGTGGGACAGGCGGGCGGAGCACCCGGCAGCATCCTGGGGAGGCCTGAGGGGTGGCCAGGCTCAGACCCGCAATGCCGCAGGATTCCCCAGACCCATTTCTAATCAATCGGGATGCAGTTAGGAAACTGAAATTGCACAAGTTTTTTTTTTTTTTTTTAATTGAGTTTTTAAGGAAGTCCATGGTTACATTATTGCTGAGCTTCTTAATATTATTTACCCTTGTGCAATGAGACCGACTTCATTTGGAAACAAGCTTAAGAGGCCACATTTCACTGGAGAAACACAAAGGGTTTGGTGCCTGTTGAATTATTTACCATATCCCGACCCCACAAATAGGTACCCATAGTCGGTGTCAATTAAAAATAAAAAAAACCCGACCTGATCCGGCCCTTTCCAACACATGCCCAATGCCACGCTCAGCCGTTTAAAGCAGAATGCGCACTAACACGATTTGGCAGAAGAGCGGGCGCTCTTGGTTTTGGAGCTGACCTTGTTCGTTGTCACGGAGCGGCTCGTGCGTGATGAAACGCATCTCTTGCAGTATCGGTGTTGACGACTCTTGACAACCACGGCTACAACAAAACACAAAACGCCTCTTGGTCCCCGGGTCTCTGGGTCCCCTCGTGATCCCCCTCCTCCCTGCCCAGCCCAGGCCATCAGACCTGCTCCCCTCAACCGCCCACGGGGTGCATTTCCTGGACTCTCACGAACCGAGGCTGCCATGGTCCATGTGTCAGGTTGCTAACTGCAGTGAGGGATTTGTTAATTTACGTTTGAGATGGGGCGTCTCCCTGTTGTTCACCCTGGTCTTGAACCCCTGGGTTCATGTGACCCCCTGTCCTCAGGCCACAGTGGGTCCAGCGAGGCTTCCTGAGTGGCTGGGACTATAGGTGTGCGCCGCCACACCCAGCTAACTCATATTTTTTAAAAAATATTTTTTTATTTAGTTGTAGATGAACACAATATCTTTAATTAATCAATTGATTTATTTTTATGTGGTGCTGAGGATTGAACCCAGGGCCTTACGCATGCAAGGCAAGCGCTCTACCACTAAGCTACAACCCCAGCCCCGGCTAACGCATTTTTAACACGTGAGAAGCATTTATAGTCAGTTTAAGTAGATGATCTTCCATAGTGTGGGCGAGCCTCGCCTGATCAGTTGAAGGCCTTAAAAGCACAGGCTGAACACCTGCTCTAGATGGAAGCTGGTCGGAGTCAAGTCCACCCCATGTCCGACCTTTGTCCCACGACCTCGCACAATCCTGCCACTCAGGGGTTGATGCCCTCAGCACCACAGCGGGTGCCTGTTCTGATTGGTCATGCTCCACCTGGATCGAGTGTCACGCCACAGCGGGCTCCTGGTGGCACCTGGGAGTTTGGGTTTGGGGTGGCTGGCACCAGCAACTCCCGAGGATGCTCCCGGTGACGGTGCCGTTTGTGAGAACCAGGCAGCTGGGGCTAACACCGGCTTCCTTCTGGGCAGAGCCTGGAGCACCGAGCCTCTGCTGAGCTCCTGCCCCTTTCCTGAGTCCTGGGCACTGGCTGTGCCCCGTGAGCTCTGCCGGGAGAGGGCCCTGGACGCTCCTGGCTCCCTCCCGCCGCCCTGCTGTCCACAGCTGTGTGGCCCCTTTTGCCGCAGCAACTCACAGCTGTGGGCAGGTTGGCAGCCGGGTTCCCAGAGTCGCTGAACCCAAGTGTCCCTGGGGCCTGTGACCGACACCTGACGCCTTCCGAGAGGCCTAGGAGCCACCGACACCGTGAGCCCTTCGGGAGACTGTGGCTTTGTCCCCCCGGGCCACTTCCCTCTGGCGACCTTGGTCCCTCCCCGTCAGCTGCGGCTCCTCTCCCCCCGGCTCCCAGTCCTGGTTTCCTCCGGGTGGCTGGGGGCCGGCATGGGGTCGGGAGAGCCCCCCACTGCTTGCTGTCTTCTCCTCAGACTCTCATCTTCCAGGAGAGGAAGTGGAGGACGTTCTCCAACGCCCCGAGGAAGCTGCAGTCTTGGGGGGATACGGACTCGTGGAAGGCACAAGTGACTGGCGCTCTGGGACGGGAGGGGCAGGGGACCCTCGGGCCGCGCTGGGTCCAGCAGGGCTTCCTGTGGGGGTGGGACTCACACAGGGGGGCCCAGGGGTGGGACCACGTGCCTCCTGCTCTCAGGGTCTTCCCACGGGGGCCACTGGGGGAGGCCTGGGCAGGAGAGGAGCAGGGACAGGCCAGCGCAGGACGAGGACAGAGCTGGGGGAGGAGCTGCTCTCGGCGGGAGCCTTGACCCACCCTGACTCCACAGGGACACGGATGGCACCTTGGGGGCGAGGGGCTGGCCTGGGCACCTCCGTGGTCACCCGCTGTCGGCCGTGAGCTGGGCTGAGGGTGTGGGCAGCTGCTGAGCTGAGGTCAGCCCTGGACAAGGGGGAGCCGTGGGCTACAGCAGGCCCCTCACAGCGGCCGGAGACGGTGCACCAGAGGGACACCCTGAGCTGCCTGGGGATGGCTACGTTAAGGGGAGGGGGCAGCGAGGGAAGGTGGGAAACCCGTGAGCCCAGGGAGGGCCTGTGGCCACCTTCATGAGGTGGCCCCCCGTCCTGGAGGTCACGGAAGTCCTGGGAGAGTGTAGAGTACAGGAGGGGCGTGGCGAGGCCCCGAGTTCCCTGACCCTTCCCGGAGTCGGCGTGGCACAGAGTGACATCTCAGCCCCCAGTGTCCTATGCTCTCCCTTCCCGGAGAAAGTTGCGGGGTTAGGTTCTGCCTGCTCCGTTCCTCTTCCCCGTCCTGCGGTCCTTCCCCTTCTCGGCTCTGATCCCTCCAGCAGGGCTGCCGAACGGGCTTCATGGCCTTTCTGACCTCTTTTGGGTTTGAAAGTTCTCTGGAGTTTCCTGTCCTCCGTTATTCAGCATCCGAGAACCCCCTGCCCCTCCCCCTCCACACCTGGTCCCCAGAACCTGAGGGTATGTTCCTTTCCACGGCAAGAGGGACGTTGGAGGCTGGACTCATTGCAGATCTTGAGACGGGGACATCACCCTGGATCATATGGGGGTTCAATGTCATCACAAGGTTTTATTAGAAGGAGGCAGGAGAGTTGGGGGCGGGAGGGGTTGGAAGAGGCTCTGCTGGTTCTGGGGGAGCTGTGAGCCAAGGAGTCCTCAAGAACTAGAAAAGACAGGAATGGATCCTCCCAGACGGCTTCCGGGGGACGCAGCCTGTGGACACCTTGATTTCAGCTCTATGGGACTCACTTAGGTCTCTGACTTCCAGATCAGCAAAATGATACATTTATACTTCCTTACATCGCCCAGTTTGGGGCAATTCATTACAGCCACTGTAGGAAGCTCATCCATGGTTCCATCCCATCTCCATCCCCAGAAGGAATGTGGGATTGATTACAAAAACTGCTATTTTTTTTTAAGTACTTGAACCCAGGGGCCCTTAACAATGGAACCACATCCCCAGCCTGTTTTATATTTTATTTAGAGACATGGTCTCGCTGAGTGACTTAGGGTCTCCGTAAGTTTCTGAGGCTGGCTTTGAACTTGGGATCCTCCTGCCTCAGCCTCCCTCCAGAGCTGCTGGCACTGGCTAGAAAACCTTGCTGTTCTTTGTTCACCTTTTCATTTCAATTCCTCCTCTGTCTCAGAGTCTCCGCCCTGAATCCAGGCAACCCTCCCATCCCGTGGTTTCCACCCCCTACACTCCTCCTTCCGTCCTGTCTCCCCAGTCATTATCCCATCCTGTCCCGTGTCCACCCTACATGACACCAGAGTCATCAGATACCAGCCTGAGCCTGCGACTCCCTAACTCAGCCCCTTTCTGTTGTCCTGAAGATGAAATCGAAAGCCTCGGGGCCGTGTTACAAGGTCCTGTGTGATATGGACTTTGCTGACTTCTGCAATTCAGTTTTTGGCAGGATTGCTTCCACGAAGAGCAGTGACCACTTGGCACAATGGTTCTGTCTAACAAGCACGACAGTAATGACCACCATGACACAGCACCCAATCTGTGACCACCAGGGGTTCACGACTGCCTTGCCCCCAGCCTCACCCTGTGAAGCAGACACAATGTCATCCTTATTCTACAAGGAGAAACCTCGGGTAGGGATGTCAGCCAGCTCTTGCCCCCAGACTTAGCAGTCTACAACAGAGGCCCAGGGGCTCTCGGACACGGGGGTCCAGCTGCCCATCGTGGCTCTTGGTTGGAGGCCTCTGTTCCTCCTCACATGGGTGTGGTCTGAGCGTCTCCTCCAAAGGTGCACGTGTTGGAGGCTTGGTCCCTTGGGCCAACGTGGAGGTGGTGTGACCAATCGGCTGAGGTTTTTTTTTGTTTTTTAATTGGGATAGAAATTACGAACAGGCCCAGTGCACCTGCCTTAGTGACAGCAGCCCAGAGCCCGGAATGCCAGTGGCCCTCGGCTCTCTGGAGCGCTTCCGAGCAGGGACTGGGGAGCCCTGCGTGCTCTGCGTGGATCCCCGCTGCTGCAGCCCCCCCCCCCCCCCGCGGCAGTACCAGCTCTGCGGGCTCTCGGCAGGTCGGTGGCCTTGGCCCCGCCAGCCCCCAGGACGGCCAGGTCCGCCTGCTGTGCTTGGGCAGGAGTCCCGCGTGGGCCGTGAAACTCATCTGAACAAGGACCCTTGGCTTTTGCGGCAGCCCATGGGTGGGGTCCCAGGCGGACCCAGCGTGACTGAGAAGGCAGCTGGCTCTGTGGCGAGGAGGGGTGGCCTGGGCACATCACAGACTCCCGCGGCCTTTCTGCCGAGTGGCGCCTGCCTGTCCCAGCCGCAGTGGGCAGGGGAGGTGCCCTCGTGAACGGGACTGGGGACAGCTGGAGCGGCTGCAGAGGGGAGAGTCGTGCAGAAAGCCTGTGGGGCAGAGTCACCTGGGATGGAGCCAAAGCTACCGCAGCCAAAGCACAACGTCGTCCCTGAGCCACACACCCCCGCCCCCCAGGGGCATTGGGAGCAGCCAGAGCTGTCAGGGATGGAGGAGGAGAAGCACCTCTTGCCGGGCACTGGGCCCTTCTCTCCTGTCTCAGTTGGGCGTGTGGAAGGTGATTAGGTCTTGGGAGCTGCACCTCAGACGGGATTAATGCAGGACCTACAGGACTGAGTCAGTCCTCGTGAGAACAGTTTTTTATAAAAAGAGCGAGCCTGGCCCTTCTCCGCTTCTTGCTCTCCATCTTGCCACCTGACCTCTTCTGCCCACATTTCCACCACCGTGATGGTGTCCAGCACGAGGCCCTCACTGAGCAGATCTAGCTCTTGGACCTCAGAACTGTGAGCCAGCTGAACCTCATTTCTTGATAAAGTCTCCAGTCTCAGCTAGTTGTTATAGCAACACAAAATGAAGTAAGACCCCTGGGTCCCTCCACAGCTCTGCTCGACGGTTCTTACAACATGGCCCTGGCTTTCCCTCCTGGAAGGAGGGCGCAAGGAGGAAGCCACATGGCCGATTTCACCTAGGCTCAGTGGCCACACAGTGTCACATCTTCCTTTTCCTGTTCATTAGAGGTGAGTCAGCTTGAGGAAAGAATCGGTTCAAATGCTTGAAAGGAGAGGTAATAAGTGGACATGTTTAAAACCATCACATTGATCTATCTGCCTTGAGGCCCGCACTCCTGGAGACATTTAAGCAGACTGTAGGAGGAAGCACACACGGTGCCTGGCAGACTCTCCAAAGAGGAGCCAGTGGGGTTGATAATGGCGGGAGAGGGGAGGTGGGGGGAGCAGCCGCATGCATCTGTGGCTTCTGCTGAGATGATGCTTATCTGGGGGACTCTTCTTCTTTAGTCTCCTTGTGACTATGTGCACATTGGGACCTTCCCCTTTGCTCAGCCTCAGACCATCAGAAGCATCTTAAAAAGACACGGGGCCGGGGGAGCAGACGTCAGGGTGACGTTGGTCAAAGCCAGCAGGAGCTGAGTTAGACAGGAGGGATGAGCTCCCGGGTCTGTTGTTCAACAGGGTGACTGCACTTGATAGCCATGTGTTGTGCACTCGAAGACTGCTCAGCCCCACAAATAGCATGCAAGAGAGTCCGTGGACACGTCGCTTAGCTCAATGCAGCTACTCCAAAACGCACGCACATTTAGGAGCACTCTGTCGCTCACCACGAATACATACCATTTTTATTGGCAGTTAAAAAAGAAATAACAACAAAGAGATCTCTCATCTCCGTTCAAGGAAGGGAAAATTCCAGATAGACCAGGGCTGAGGACCCGCTGATCCAGAGCAGGCGGTCTGCCCAGAGGAAGCAGAAGTGTGGAGAGTGGTGATCTAAACTGTGGCCTCTCTGGCTGCGGTTGCGCTGGGAGCTGCCTGTGCAAAGGTGCAGGTCAAGATGCCCCGGTTGCTATGGTAACACTGACCAGGGGTGGCGACCTGGGAAGGTGTGGTTCGACCAGTCGGGGCCTGGAGTTCAGCATCTTCTCCCAGGGATGGTGAATTCTGAGCCAAAGAAGATGACCCTAGTGTCTCACCATCCTGCGTCCTTCAGATCTCCTGCTTTGCTGAAGCTTTCCCACAGTGACCCTTCTGATGATGAACCTGTATGATAAACTGGCTGAGCTAGCTCGGAGTCAGAAAAGCCCCACGGGTCTTGGCCACCACCTGCCCCGGCCTTTGTCCCTGTGTGTGTCTGTCTGTCTTGTTTAGCCCCCATTGCCCCATGCCCACTATCTCTTTAATTAACCGCTGCAGTTCTTGTGGCACAGAAGGACCCCTGGAGCTCTGTGCATAGTCCCCTCTCAGGGGGTAGCTTCCCTTCACGGTGGCTCTTGTGCATTTGTATTTCTCCCTGCATCATCTTTCCTGCTGAGCTCGATTGACTTCTGTACTTTCCTCAGGCCTCAGCTTAGACATGAGCTCCTTTGGGAGGTCCTGCCCTTATCCCAGCCTGGGTCAGACTGGATTCCCCACCTCTGGCTCCTCTCCAGCGAGTGTGGAGAACAAACCTGCCTCTCCCAGGTGTCGGGAGTGGGAGCCCCGTGCCTGCCCTCGGACAGTGCCACACTGATTATTGAGTGTGCTCTACGGCCGCCCGCCAGGCCACGAGTTCAGCACTTTGCTGGGTGGATCCGGCGTTGAGTTCATCCTCCAGAGTGTCTGCAAACCACGACGCAGCGCTTTGTCTCCTCCTGGGTGGAGTTGTCTGGATTTTGATGCTGGCTCTTGCTGCAGCCTGACAGACAGGTCCCTTGGAGCACAGACAGGGGTGGCTTTGACATCACTGCCGTGCCCAGGGCAAGAGGCGGCACACGAAGCCAGCAGGGTCTCCTTCCCCAGCGCTCTTCGTGGTCTCCCACCTCTTCTGTAGCTCGCAGCAGATGCGAGCCCCCCAGGACCCTGGAGAGCTCAGTCCCCTCTCACGGGACATCTCACAGTCACAGCGTGTCATTTCTAGCCTGATGGCTGCCCCGGGGCCAGGTGGCATGAGCTGCTGCCTGCTGGGAGCCAGCCTCAGCCCAGGGCAGGCGGTATGTGCCCCCAGCTTCTTCTTCTTCTTCTCTCTCTCTCTCTCTCTCTCTGTCTCTCCTTTGCGTGCTGGGGGCCACACCCAGGGCCCTTGCATGCCAGGCCAGTGCTTTACCACTGGGCCACACCCAGCCGCCCCCGTGAGGGCACCGTGGTTGGTGCTGCCTCTCGAAGCCCGGCGGGGTGGCTGGGTGGCGGTGACACGGCTGATGACACACCCCCTCTTTTCCCTCTTGTCTCACTCCCGGCTCTCCAGTTGGCATTTTGGGGGTCTCCTCTCTGCTTTCTCTATAACCCCTTTCTCAAGGCCTGAATCTGGGGTCCCTGACCATATACAACCAGCCCCCTATTTACAAGATGGCCCGTGCGTTGGGCTTGGGGACTGGGAGTTGTGTGGGGCTGTCACTACACGGTGACCAGGGCCTGGGGAGCGGACAAAAGAAGAAATGGCCAAAGCTCTAGACTCTGGAGTCCGCGGGTCCTGGGTTCAAACCTTGGTCTGGGTGGCCGTGGAGGTCACGTCTCCTCTGCAGCCTCGGTCCCCTGTGGGGAGGGGAATCCCTGCTGTACCAGGTGGACGTGATGCCCGGTGCCTCCAAGGGACCCGTGGGCCTGATTCCAGGACTGCGTTGTGGCCAAGGCTGGGGGTTTGCTTCCTCGGGGCAGGGGGTGGGTGCTTCTGTCCTGGGTGCCGTGAGGGAGGGGAGAGAGATATTGATGGGAAGAAAGAGAAAGGAAAAGGGAAGGAGAGGAAGTGGGGGAGGGAGAGACAAAGGAGAAAGCGGGGGGGGGGCACATCCTCCTGAGTTCAAGGGGAAATCAGCCTCTTGCTGGCAGCAACTCAGCAGAAAGGCCGTGACGCTGGGGCAGGGTTGGGCAACCAGGGCCTGCCCTTCTCGTTTCCCCCAGAAGAGCTTTAACCAAGGGCTCCCTCCTCGACGGGCAGAGCAGCAGCACCATGTGGAGAGTCGGGGTGCTCCTCTTCTGGGGTGAGTGTGGGATCCCTGGGGGAGAGCTGGTGGAGGTGGGGCTGGGAATGGTCGCCGGGAAACGGGAGGGCCCCGGTGGGCCCGGCAGAGCAAGGCGATTCCAGGATGGAATGCTGCAAACACCTTCGCTGGGGACCTTTGACAAAAATGCCCGGACCCAGGGGGTTCCGTCCTCAGGGTTGCTTGGGTGACATGAGTTTCCCGAGCAACTACTCTACAGCCCGGGGCTGCTGTGGGCATCAGGCACGCAGCAGCAGACCTGTGCTCCCACATCTGAAGCACAGCGTGTGGGAGGGGACAGAAGAGTCACCGATAGTGACAGCAGGGATTCCAGGTTCGACAAACACAGGACACAGTCTCCACAAGACCCCCCATGTTGTTGGGCCACCCTGTCAGCCCCCACCCCCTGCCCCGTTACAAAGTGGGGAACTGGGTCGAAGGAGTGGGGATAACCTGCCCAAGACAGGGGCTTGCGAGGACGCCAGGGCAGGCCATCTGGAGCCACATTTGCCACCAAGAGTCTGTGAGTGAAAGCATTCCAGGTAGTGGTAAGCTCCAGGAGAGGAGCTGTCACAAGAATGGGACTTTGAGGCATTCAGGAAGGACCTTTCCCAGGACTGACATTTGTGCTGAGGCAGGAAACGTGACACCACTCCCCTCCCGTCCTGGCTCTTGCTTCTCTGCCTTCAGGCGTCAGTCTGTCTTGCTCTTGCTCATCTTCGCTGTGGCTGTTTCTCTTTGTATGACTTGCCAGATTTTTCCATGGGTTCACATTGAAGAATGGGGGACCTTTTCGGAACAGCAGAGTGGATGTCCTCTGCTGGTGCCCAGTGGATCTGTTCTCCTGGTTTATAGAGGAGGAAACTGAGGCAGGGACAGATTAAATGACCTTCCCAAGGCCACACAGCCTTCGGGGACCCAAATCTAAAACCCAAGCCCTTGGCCGCCAGTGTCTGAGGTCTAAACACTATGCTCTGTTGCCTCCAAGATGATTAACCAGCAAGAGAATTTGCATTAGGACAGTGGACGGGAATGTTGGGAGTTGGGGACGGTGGGGCTTGTCAACTGGATGGCTTCTTCAGAAGGAGCAAGTGGCTTGCAGAACTCAAATGTGGGAAAGCAGCGCTGTCAGTCTGGGGAGTCGGGACCGGTATCTGCCATCAGCACCCCTTATTCTGAAGTTCACTAGTACAGACCCAGCATCATGACATTTTGATGTTGATGATGGTGGTGATGGTAATGCTCGTGAAGCTGATGATGGCAACGATGACGATGGTGGTGGTGATAATGATGAAAATGTCAGTGGTGGTGCAGATGGTGGTGGGGATGGTTGTGGTGGTGGAGATGGTGGTCTTGGTGATGGAGCTGGTATTGAGGATGGAGACGGTGGTGGTGGTGATAGAGATCATGGTGTTGGTGATGGAGATGGTGGCAGTGATGATGATGATGGTGTCGTGATGGGATGGTCATGAGTTGGAGATGGTGATGGTGATGGAGATGGTGGTGATGATGATGAAGATAGTAGTGGAGTTAGAGATGGTGTTGGTGATGGAGATGGTGTTGGTGATGGAGATGGTGTTGGTGATGGAGATGGTGATGGTGATGGAGATGGTATTGATGATGGAGATGGTATTGATGATAGAGATGATATTGGTAATGGAGATGGTGGTGTTGGTGATGGAGATGGTGGTGTTTGGTGATAGAGATGGTATTGATGATGGAGATGGTATTAGTGATGGAGATGGTATTGGTGATAGAGATGTTGTTGGTGCTGGAGATGGTGGTGTTGGTGATGGAGATGGTGTTGGTGATGGAGATGGTGTTGGTGATGAAGATGGTGTTGGTGAAGGAGATGGTGTTGGTGCTGGAGATGGTGTTGGTGCTGGAGATGTTGGTGATGGAGATGGTGGTGTTGGTGATGGAGATGTTGTTGGTGCTGGAGATGGTGGTGTTGGTGATGGAGATGGTGTTGGTGATGGAGATGGTGTTGGTGATGGAGATGGTGTTGGTGATGGAGATGGTGGTGTTGGTGATGGAGATGGTGGTGTTGGTGATGGAGATGGTGGTGCTGGAGATGGTGGTGTTGGTGATGGAGATGGTGTTGGTGATGGAGATGGTGTTGGTGATGGAGATGGTGTTGGTGATGGAGATGGTGTTGGTGATGGAGATGGTGGTGTTGGTGATGGAGATGGTGTTGGTGATGGAGATGGTATTGGTGATGGAGATGTTGTTGGTGCTGGAGATGGTGGTGATGGAGATGGTGTTGGTGATGGATATAATGGTGTTGGTGATGAAGATGGTGGTGGTGCACTATCTAGGTGCTGCATAGCCACATTGCCTTCTGAATGCCTTTTAAAATTAATTATGCTATCCTCCCAGGAAAATTTAATAGCACAGATAGACTATATGTGGTCTCTGTTTGTCTACATGTATATTTGTATCTAAACATGAAAGAGTAAGGTTTTTTTAAAAAATATGTTCTTGAGAAATGACTTTGATCCTTCATGGAGGAGGTATTACCTCCTCTTAGTTTGGTACTGGGGATTGAGCCACGGAGCCACATCCCCAGCTCTTCTTTTGTTTTGAGATTTTGAGACAGGGTCTTGCTAAGCTGCCTGAGGCCTCACTAAGTTGCTGAGACTGGCCTCAAGCTTGTGATCCTTCGGCCTCAGCCTCCCAGGTCTCTGGGATGATAGGTGTCCCCACCACACCTGGCTGACATCACCCCTTCTGGGAGTGAATGTTTTATGTAAGTCTCTGAAAACCTGCTGGACTACCTTTATAATTAAAAAGAAGTGAAGATAGGAAAAAAATCTGCGTCTCCCTCAGTTCCTGGAGATTGCTGTTTTGAACTGATTTTCAGGCCTTTCTTTGGGGTCTGCTACTTAGGAACGCTGTGCTCCTCGGGAGGTGTCGGGATTCCACCCTCTTTCATGTTTCCTGTGTCCCTTGGTTGATGTCTGTGCACCTCATGAAGCAGTCCTCCTTCTCCTGCTGTGGACTAAGGTCAGGCTAATGGACTTTCCCCTTTAGAGGGTCCTAGGGTGTCGGCTGGGGAGCGTTCTTTGGCTTTGGGTCTGGGTGGGTGAAGTGGTATAGTGTCCACTAGGTTCTTCAGCTGTGGTCAGTGTCAGTGGCTCTCAGAGGCCAAGATGGAGTGTGGGGCACCTCCAGATGCACGCACCTCTAAGTCCTGGTGCACCCCGGGGATGGAAGGCACTGTGGTCTGGCCCAGTAGTGCCATGACTCGGGCTCTTCCCTCGCTCGGGAAGCAAGGTGTGGCCCTAGGAGCAGGCAGCACCCAGAGGGGTTGAGCTACACTCACCTGTTCCTTTGCAATCCAACCCCTTTGCCCTTTTGGGGATGGAATGTTCCTTGGAACCTCCCCTCGTGTGTCCCCTACATAAGAAGAAGGAACCCCGGTGGCTCTCTCTCTTTCCAAGGGCCCTTAAGGTCGTGGATTATTGAGAAGGTCATTCTGTGTGGTTGGGCGCTTTCTCTGTCGTTTTCTTGAGTTATTGGAAGAGTCAGATTTTGTGAACCCAGCGTTAGGTCGCCAGCAGGGACAGACGGCGACGGTGGTGGGTGTTTGTGGAGATGGTGCAGCTGAGCTGGGGAGGGGGTCCCACCTTGGCTGGTCCAGTGTGCAAGCAAGAAAAACATTTCTGAACTCGAAGACAGGTCTTTTGAACCTGTCAGACCCCCCGCCCCATCACCACCACCACCAAAAAAATGCTATGCAGCTTATGGGACATCATCATGGGAACGGACATTGGTATTTGGGGAGCTCAGAAGGAAAAATGGTGGGAAAAGCCACGGAAAATGCATTTAAAGAAATAACAGCTGAAAAGTCCCAGTTCTTGGGAAATGTATGGACATGCAGGTCTACGGAGCTCAAGGGTCCCCAGACGGACTCAGCCTACAGAGGTCTTTCCCGAGGCAACAGTCAAAGCCGGAGAGAGTTCTAAAGGCAGACGAGGGAAGCCTGAAGTCTTCTGCCAGAGAATCCCTGTTGGACCCTCAGCAGATGGCTCGGCAGAAGTGCTTTAGGCTGGGGGAGCAGGGAGGATATTCTAATCTCTGAAAGGAAAAAGCCATCAGCTCAGAGAACCCAGCTCAGCAAAGCAGAAGTGAAAGAGAAATAAATCCCTCCAACAAGCGAAGGCCGAGGGGATTCTTCACCACACCCTCCAGCAATGCTTCAGGGAGCGCTGTGACCAGGAGCGAAAGGACAGCAAGTCCCGTCACCAGGACACGTGACGGTACAAAGCTCCCTGGTAGAGGCAGATCCCCAGGATCCACCAATAACCAAATGTCGGCCTATTGTGTTACTTTGTGTATTTCAAAACGACTAAAGAAGAGCATTTGAAATGTCTCGGCAGAGGCCCCGATTGATCACTACACGATGTGCACGGGCATCACACGCATGCAGCGGCCCACAGATGCGTGCTCTACCGGGTGCCAATTAAAGCCAGATAAGGCTGAGAAAACCCTAACAAGAAGGCAGAGGCCAGGCGCTGTCAGGAGAGGCGCCCTGAGGGGCGTGGAGGGTGCCTGGCCTCAGCCGGGCTCCCATCTGTTGGCTGACCCTGCTTCTGTGAGTCCAGCCCTGGGGCAGCTCTGCAGGTTTGGGGGTTCATGGTGCTTTTCTTTCCCCTCTCCACAGGGCACTGTGTCACCCACGGCTGGGACATGACCACAGTGGAGCAAAAGACCACACTGGAGCAGAAAAGTGGTACGTTGGCTGGAGGGAACCGGCAGGCCCATGTGACTGGAGAGATCTTTTTGTCCCCAGGGGCTGAGCCTCATCTGGACCCTTTTTGGAAGTGAATCAGGGGCCTAAGGAGGGCTAATATGCAGATATCCAGATATGGGCCCCAGGTTCTTTCTTTTGTGTCCTGAAATTGCTGTGTGACCTCAGGAAAGTCACATTACCTCTCAGTGTCTCAGCACAGGTAATGAGTTTCCTATCCCGAGGGTGGGGGGCGTGAAGCTGCTCCTCCCGTAGGTACTTCCTAGACCACAGCGTCCTGAAAACTCTCAGTCCTCCAGTCCTGGCTCTTGAAATATTAATAGGACTGATGACTTCTTTTTCTTTTTCGCCGCAGTTCTTTG